>NC_063204.1:19263824-19493824 GCF_017589495.1 Alosa alosa
ACAAACAAAGATTCATGTTGCAAACAAACATGCATTTATAATCAAGGAATTTAGACACACACACAGTCTCTCTCTCTCTCACACTCACACACACACACACTCTCTCTCTCTCTCTCTCTCTCTCTCACACACACACACACACACACACACACAAACACACCTCCTCTTTGGGCTCAGGAGGTTGATTGCGACGGCTCTTCTTGGCCTTGGGCTCCTGGTTAATCTTCAGCTGTGATGCACATAAAAAAACATGAGAAAAAATAGTCACGACTCGCTGCAAGTCTCTGCTATATACAACATTTACACACCATCTTTAACCCACACATCTTCTTTTATTCAACCCAATATTTACACTGGGGACTAGTCATCACATTTAGGATTCAGGGGTATTTCAGATACGGGGATGACGACAGTGCTTGGCTAACGTATCTTTCTAATCGGGCTTAATTAAGCGTGATCAGCCTATGAAATTCCTGACTGAGTCGTCAGAGGAGGTGTGACTAATGACCCCTTCATTTCAGTTAATAAAAAAAAATTCATCCTGTTCCGCGCATAAATCGGGACTCTGTAATTACACCGCAATATGAGAGATATGCCGTCTGCCGAAAACCCATTTTTATCCCAAGCCAAAGCCGAAACACAGATCCCCGTAATTGCTGTAATCATTCTCTAAATGGCAGCATAAGAAACAAAGGGTGACAACACATGTGCAATTCCACCGAGCAGCCACCAGATGGCGCCCAAGACAGGAGTCTGCCACAGCAGCAGCAGCAGCCTGTGGCCCCCATACCTGCTCATTGCTGGTGGAGGAGATGCTGGACTCTGCCTCGTCTAGCCGCTCCTCTGGCCGCTCGTCGCCCAGGCCCTTCCAGGAGCGGCCTTCGGTCATGAAGCGCTGGTGCATCTCCAGCTCCTCGCAGGCCTTCTTCCAGCTCGAGCTGCGCTTCACCTGCAGCTGCTGCGCATTCACCGTGATCGGCTGGATGTTGTCTGCCGGGATCCAGGCCCTGGGGCAAACGCCAACAGATGTCTTTATCCAAAGGACTTGAGAGTGATTAAGTCAGAGTAAAATTAGGTTTCTGCTCAAATCAAAGGCAGTGTTGAATAATAATAAGTGGTGAATAATAAACATTTTTTTTGCTATACATCTATCTCATGGTAATCTCATCTCCTGGTAATTTCATCTCCAGGCTTAATTATCCTGGCAATTTCTACAGGGTCCAGGAAAGATGAAAGATGTGTTTGCCACCTATGAACCCTCCATTCATTTAGAATGATCACAGAGTCAACTTCTTTCATTCTTCAGCACTTTCCTAAGTACCGTTGTCCCAGCCTTTACCCACCTGTTGACATGTAATAATGGCAGGACTGGTGGGTATTTGACTGTTTGACACATATGTGTGGATGTGGTTGCATGTCTGGATGAATTCAATGATTAAAGGAAAATTCCGGTTTTTAGCACTTTAAGTTCTAGTTCATCCTTTTTTGGATGAACTAAAGTGGTGGATTACCGAAATTTTGACGATTGGTCCTGTCTCCGACTTTTTTCTGACTTCGCTTTGAATTGCCTCAAACATGTCCTAAAACAACCCTTAACGCTCGCTTTTTCAAAACTGTGCAACTCACCGAGTGGTTAGTGGTGTTCGTTGATGTTCCAAAACAAGTAGCGTGGCGAAATACAGTTTCTGTCGCCTTTTATTTGGCATTTTGTAAAATCCCCATTGATTTCTGTCATTGCACGTTGATATTACTGCGCCACCGCCTATGCTTCAGGTTCAAATAATGAATCATACATTGCTCGATATATTTGCTTTTAATAGTCAACGAACTCCACTAACCACTCGGTGGGTTGCACAGTTTTGAAAACGAACGTTAAGGGTTGTTTTAGGACATGTTTGAGTAGCCTACTACAGTATGCCCATTGCCAGCCACCCTGAGAAGTGAAAAGGCGATTCAAAACGAGTCAGAAAAGTCGAGAGGACCAATCGTCAAAATTTCGGTGTCTACCACTTAAAGTGCTAAAAACCGGAATTTTCCTTTAATAGATAGACAACCACATTGGCGTAGGAAATGTGCTCGAGAAATGTTGATAAATGTTGATACACCGGAACTGCCCATCCTCCACCACTCACCTCTGATGCTGATAGCCGAAGAACCTGACATCCACTTGATTCCCATCTTTCTGCATGACCTTTGCTGGCCAGTAGCCAAAGCCTTTCATGCGGGCCCACACCAACTCATG
The DNA here is from genome assembly GCF_017589495.1 of Alosa alosa. Taxonomy (NCBI): domain Eukaryota; kingdom Metazoa; phylum Chordata; class Actinopteri; order Clupeiformes; family Clupeidae; genus Alosa; species Alosa alosa. The sequence continues at coordinate 19,266,067 of NC_063204.1, forward strand.
AGTGGGAGTCTGGAGGACAAAGGGGACCTCATTTATTCAGAGGCACACCGAGACAGACAGAGACAGACAGACAGATAAGACAAGCCTGGAGGAGGATGTGTGTTCCAGCCAGTGGGTCAGACAACAGCACAGTGCTGATACTCACACAAGGGTAGCAGAACCAGTTGTCCGGCCGCGCATTGGAGAGGTAGAAACAGTTTTTACACAACAGCAACTCATTTAACTGGAAAAGACAGCAGACACACAGAGAGATTTGGACTCGAGAGCACACCCTCGCCAGCTGAAAAATCACACAGAGTCACAGTAAAATGCTCTATCTGACTTGGTTATCGTGTGCCCACTCACAACGTACCTCGTGACACGTGTCGTTGTAAAGCATTCTAGCAATTTCAGTCTGATCACTGTGCCCTGTAAACAAAAGTCACCACTTCAGATCAAACCCTCACACAAGAACAAAATAGGTTTCTAAAGTTACTATTCATAAAAACAGGTGTATTTGAGGCGTGAAACTTTAGGTGGAATTTTAGGACATTACAGTACATGTTTATCAGTGAAATTGGAACAAAAATCTCACTGAATAAAGAAGAAAAGAGGATTTTTAAGAAGTGGAAAGGAGGGATAGGAAAAAAGATGCACAGAAACAGTCATGTCGCTTTACAAATGAACAATCAGTTATGACATGTGTGGTGTGATAATTGAAAATTCACAAATAACAAATGAGTTTTCATTTGCTGATGAACCGCTTCTCCTCACCTCCAAACAGGATGGCTGTGTTGTGGACAATGAGCTGAGCATCTGCCTTAAATTCCTCAAAGTTCTTGTATTTACCCTCTGTGATGTTCTGCAGAAGAGATAAAACACAGCTTCACATCTGATGCTTCTTAAGGGCATTAAAACACTACCTCCTTGTTTAGAGATGTGATGGAGGCTTCATACAACTTACCTTCTACAACCTAGCCGTTAATATAAATAAACAGGGTGTGGGCAAAGGTAATCATTAACACAGTCTCAGTACATGGAGCTAAATATTCAAAGCTTGACTTTGGGTTCTGTAGTGACATATCTTCATTACTTTGATTCCCCAACTCTATATGATCATACTCTTGTGGAAAAGATCATGTTTAGTTTAACAGCTCTCTCTCTCTCTCATTCTCTCGGTCGCTCTCGTTCCAAGCTTCCTCACCTCCTGAACGTTTTCCACCTCCATCTGTGTGTGGATGAGTCTTCTGTACATGGGCTGCTTTGTGTCTTTGCCCTTTTTGTTAAGGTCAACGGCCTAAGGAGAGGTAAATGTCAAAGCAAAAATCAACATGAGACAAACATTAGCTTTAACTCTGACCCTGCTACCTTCATTTTATAGGTACCTATAAAATGCATCTCCTTTATTTTACCTGTGTTAAAGACAAGTCACTAACTTGGCTTAGTTGACAATTGAGACATTTTATTGTTAAATTACAAAACATTTTGTCTTCTTCCTTAGCCTTTAGACTCCTCAATTAGACAGACAACTTTTATACAGTGTAATAAAGATCTTTTCTTCATAGTTCTTAACTACTGATAGAAATGAAAACCCCTTATAAAACTCACCCTTTCTTTCATTCGCCCAACAATAAACTGCAGGTATGTGATCATTTCATGCTTGGAACAGTTCTTCTTCTTGCTACCCTGCAGAACACAATAGAGCAAGAAAGTCAAAACAAACAGTCACTGATCCATAACCGTCTACATGCACGACTGGGCCCAACCGGGCACTTGATCCACAAATTTTACTTGTTAATTTGATTTCAGTTGATTTTTCTGAATAAAAGTTTTGCGGTCTTGAATTTTTAACCATTAGCCACCCTATCTAAACACCCTCGGACACACGCACACCCACCCCTGTCCAGCGCCTTGACCTACCCTGCAGACCACACATTGCCAGTGGGCGCTGCTGTCCCTGGGCCGGTGTTCTTCCGACAGACAGCGCATGTGGTAGACACGGAAGCAGCCGTCACACTCCATGACCTCCCCGGGCAGGTGGCACTCGAAGCAGTACCAGTCGTGGCTCTCCGGCTCCCACTCCTGCAACACAGACCCTCAGGGTAATACACCACCCTCCCGCCAGCTGGGCCCTGCGTCCCTGGCATGGCCGACTTAAGTGGATAGGCGCACACACACACATTCAAACTTGTCTGAGCCCACACACGCAGGCTTGCGGATACACACAGACACACACACACACAGACTCCCCTAATGTATGTGCTGCCTGTCCTGTATTCTGTGCTACAGCTTGATGTATGTATGTACTGTATGTAATAGACTACAGAAGACCTAAATACACGTCTCCTGACAGTCCAGTGAAACCTGAGACTATGTTAGTTTATCTATGCTAATTTAACATGATCAAATGCTATACGACTTCATGATTAATTGTGGTGTATGAAAAGCACTGAAACAGTAGGGTGAACGGTCACTCCAGGGTACCTCTTTACATTGACCTTTTAAGGTGTACACATGGCGGAGAGAAAACAGTGATTTGGGGGGCAAAAATGTCTCACATGCCACACAAGCTCCCTCCCCACCCATCTCCTCCTCCTCCTCCTCTCTCCCATCCACGTCCCCCACTATCAGCATGCAAGGTGCACACAACACACACTTCAACAGCATCCCAAACTACTACCATTAGTAAGACCACATCTGATCACAACTACAGTATGCCCATCACAGAGGGAATTTTGCACTCAGTCTCAGTCTACAATTTTTCCTGTGACCACATACAAGGTGAAAGTACTGCACATTTCGACACACTGTACTTTTACAATGAAAAAAAAAGAAAAGCGTCTTTTGTATATGTGAGAAGGAAACTGCAAAGAGGCAGAATAGTTGATATCTAAGACATTATATTTACAGTAATAAAAACAACAACAGTATTCAGGAGCTGTAATAATACCAAGAAGGAGTTGAGGGCACATTGAGATTATCCCATAAAGCACAGCGATGAAATTCAATGAAACTTGAGTCCATTTATTTATTTATTTTTAAACATGACCTTATTTCAGGATACAATGCGTCAGTGTTAATTTTTTAGTGATTTGTTTGGAAATTGCACCCACTTACAGTGCACAGAATAAATAATAGAATAGACTTTTTAAAAAGCTCCATTGAATCCAAAACTGTGCCGTAAATTGACCACACAGACTAAAAGCTACTGGGATGGCCTTGTTAGTGTAGAGAGGGAGAGAGAAAGAAAAACAAAAAACAAAACAAAACAAAGATAAAAACAAAAACGACAAAAATTAAAATCCAAACATACCTTGCTTCCCTCAGACATCTGCTCCTGTGATAGCAAGTGATCCAAAAGACAGTGTTTTAAATCCTAATCTCTGAATGCACCTGACATGACACACCTGTGCCGACCACACGGTCGCTTACCGGCGGGGAACGTGCTGCGAGTTCGTGAAACTACCACACACAACACGCCCTCTGCTCATGATGTCTACTCAGACACAACACATACACAAATCATTGATATCATCTTGTTTTGAATATCTAAACTAAAATCAAGGTATAAATCACACATGACTGCCTAGAAAGACAATAAAGACTGCCTAGAAAAACCTGGCCTGACAACATAACATTTCATAAGTGGAGCTCCATATCAACTAACAGAAAATACATGGTTCCCCTAAAGGCTTCTGATTTTTCAATATTGACCCTTCTTTTCTCTTGAGAGACAGGGCTCTCGTGTAAAGGAGGAATTTCCCTGGGCACTGATAGAAGGTAACTGTGGAGTACATTGCCTTTAACTTTACAGTTTCACACTGTTCCCTATGACAGCCACCAAATCTTTCCAAATGTGTGATGTAGAGTCTTTATTTATAGTATTTAAAAGTCTTTAGCTGAAAAACTGTGTCATGGAAATTGTGTCTATTCTTGCATGTGTATGTTGCGGAAGAGGTGGAACATTTTTCTGAATGTGACTTGGACAGAGGTCTGTAAAATGGGGAAGGAAGTAGAGGGCCGGACACTGCGCACACAAAAAATGGTTCCTCAGGGGAAAAAGCATATTCTGAAAACCATGTTATGGAAACAAACAGAATCTCTGTACTGGGATATCATACCACTTGCTAAATCCCTACTCCACGCTGGTCTGAAATGAATTTGGTGATGTCAAATATCACCAACATAACTGTACAGCTGAAACACATTTTGTGTTCAGCCGGAGAGGCCCACATGTCCATGATGCTGGTGTTTCAGCTGCACCCACACACACACACCAGCAGGCCCACATGCAATTAGTGAGGACAGAGGGACGAGAGCGCTGAAGGGTAGGATAGTGCCTCACCATTTCGTCCCCTGGAAGCCAGTAGCCTTCCTGCTCCACGCCTGCCTTGGAGCCCTTGCAGCCCACAGTGAGGGTTTCCACCACGAGCCCATCCTTCACTGCCAGCACTAGCTGCCTGGCCGTCTCTTTGGGATGCATCCCATACACCCGGCTCAGGTACCTGCGAAAAAGAAGGAAAATGTCCTCCACTCTTTGTCCACACATTGGAAATGTACATAGTAGACCATGTAACCATGTTTTCTTTAACCCACAGACTCACTTAAACTTAAATCATGGTCATAAGGTAACTAGGTTTTTCTGTGGCACTTCTATGTACCACCATCAAGTCATCTCTTGAGCAGGGTGCAAATGATGTATGATGTAGATAACGCTACAAAACAGATTTTGTGACTTACTTTGAAATCCTGTCCATATTTGCAATTTGCTTCTGGTTGCGAATAACCTCAATGGCCGACCACACAAACTGGACAACTTTGGGGTCGGCCGCCCTTTTTTTCACCACCCGCGCCATTGCTTTTCAGCTCACTGAAAAGACACAAAGAAAGGCAACAATTTGCATCTGTAAGCTTTTCATAACATAATTGAATTTGACACAAACAATTGATAAAATAAAAAACAGTTCTTTTAACAAATTATATTTTGCATTGTCATGTTAATCATGAACACGACCACTTCCAAAAGGAGCACCAGGCAATACACCTTTTTTATTGTCTATATTCTATGACCTACAAATTGTCTTCTCACTGAGAGCCCTTTCATGCCAAATAAATAATTAATGAACATTTCCTCTCTTCTGCATAAGGTTTTAATAATGGCATGGAGTAATCACATGTGGAGAAGAATGCTGAGGAACAAGTCATCTGTCTGAAGTTAGTGTAGTTTATTTGAGAAGCTAACCGTTCTAAGTGCTCTACAGTCCTGAAACATATGGCATTGTTTTTTACAAGTTTTGTGTTTGGTCTTCTAAATTTCAGTAAAACCTCTAGGCTACTCTAATATTCCTCTACCACTGAGCGTGAGAAAGAGCGTAAGAATTAGGCAACAATGTCAGTTTCTGACTAAGCGAAGGCCACGAAAAAGAGCGGCTTGAGCAAGCATTCGCGTCACAACCCACTCAGTCTCGCCGGAAGAGACTACTGGTTCTCAAAAAAACTACATCCACGCTTCCAATATCATTCCATCAGGCAAGGCCATTAGGACACAAAATCCATTACATATGACACAATAAAATAAATTAATGAGCCGCTCTTTCCTTTACATTAAACTTAACATCCAGTATTGTTAGCTGTAGACCTACTTCCACATAAATATCAGGGCTAAGAATGTTAAACGCAATGTTAGTGAGGATGTTCATACCACTGGAATGTAAAGCTACTTTTTTACAACCGAAAGAGACAATAACGCTTCGTTCGAACTTACAGTTACATTGTAGCCCAAGTTGAAACAATGTTGCAGGGCGGAGTGTAAGAAACAAAGAATATACCAGGAGCTAAGGCCAGACATATAATCTTGGCTACTGCACGTAGCCTATGGATTGGGAATAGGCATTATGGTGCATTGACTGAGGGCTATGCATAGGACCAATTGTACATCATTGTTCTCAAAATATACAATATGTGCTCGATCCAAAGTTCACGGATTAAGAGTTAAGCAATGTGTGCACATTTCTGAGCAAAGAAGGGCCTCGGTCCAAATGATTCATTATGCAATTTGAGTGATCTTGGAAACACAAAAGGGATACTATCTTTCTCGTAGGCTACCCTACCCTGTGCTATGCTCTGTCGCCAACAACGCAAAGACGTGTACATAAAACTGTTACAATCAGGGTCTTTTATGAGGTGACAGACATTTATAGATTCACATTTGTACTCGGCATTTGTTTATTGTGGCAGAATCGTTCTATTTCGACATGTAAAAAATGTTCGCGATTGGAGGGAAATCCCTTATCGCCTCACATTCTTGCTAGCAGAAGGGACGCCATGTTGCTACTCCTTTCCCTCAGTTGAAAACAGGACCAGCTACTTGGTTGTAGCTATTTTCTTTCCCTCAAAGCAAATTGTCGAACTGAAGATCACACTTACCGAAATCTTATAGATTAATAATGCCCCGCCTTATATTCTCGCTCAGGTCCTCAAAACAAGGCTGGTTACATTTGTATTTCCGGGAGTTATATGTCAGAATAATGGTTGAGGCACGGCCACAGTTCAGCGCTTCAAGGGGGTAAACATAAGCCAGGTTGGATTTTGTAGATGGGGAACTCTAGTGGCAGGACGCAGAGTTGCGGGTTAGGCTATACAATACAATAGCCTATGCTTTATCTGTGTTAAAGAACAATTGTGATGTTATTAAGGTAAATTATGCTTTTAAGCACCAAGAGAGACATTTGCTTGTTTGAACACCTAGGGTATGACTATAGGCTATCCCCTCCATTCATGTAATTAAAATGAACAGGACCATGCCTTCTGCAAATAGAAATGCAATAAAATAGCCTGGTTCATTTTCGTACAGATAAGCCTTAATCAATCTTTTCTATTTAGCCTACATTCAACATGAAGCTTCACTCTGTGTTTGCAATGGGGAGTTTTCACCAAAAGAATAATAAATGATAATCAAATCCATTACATTATCAGATTATGTTGTTGATTGGCATGCTTGCATATTTGACTCCCAGTAGACTTTGCCTTAATAAAGTGCACATGCTGTGGGTAGGCCATTGCTGAAGACACCTGGAGAGACCACAGAGTTGCCATACCAGTCTGTTCTCTGCAACCCCACTTCCATGCAGCCTCAACTATGTGCTATAAGCACATCCTTTTTGCAATGCTGGATAGGCTCCTCAAAATGGCAAATAATACTGATATAGGGGCAGCCGTGGCCTACTGGTTAACACTTCGGACCTGTAACCGGAGGGTTGCTGGTTCGAACCCCGACCAGTAGGCATGGCTGAAGTGCCCTTGAGCAAGGCACCTAACCCCTCACTGCTCCCTGAGCGCCGCTTTTGATGCAGGCAGCTCACTGCGCCGGGATTAGTGTGTGCTTCACTTCACTGTGTGTACACTGTGTGCTGTGTGTGTTTCACTAATTCACCGATTGGGATAAATGCAGAGACCAAATGTCCTCCTCCTCACGGGATCAAAAGAGTATATATACTTATAAGGGGCGGTGGTAGTGTAGTGGTGTAGTAGCCTGAAAGTTGTCGGTTCAATTCCCAGCTTCCACCGTTGTGCCCTTGAGCAAGGCACTTAACCCCAAGTTGCTCCGGGGACAATGTGATCCCTTGTAATATAGCTGACATATGTAAGTCACTTTGGTCAAGAAGTGTCTGCTAAATGTAATGTAATGTAATGTAATATAGCTACAGAATCCAACGATAGGTCAAGTGCACATGCTGTGGGTAGGCCATTGCTGGAGAGACCACAGAGTTGCCATACCAGTCTGTTCTCTGCAAACCCACTTCCATGCAGCCTCAACTATGTGCTATAAGCAAATCCTTTTTGAAATACTGGATAGGCTCCTCAAAATGGCAAATAATGCTGATATAGCTATCGAACGGTCAAGTACACAGATGAAAAAAGGAAACACAGGGGCTGATTCTAAAGTAATGTTATATTAAAGTATGTTGAAACCGCGTACAAGTCCTTAGATTAATTGAAACTGAGACACACACATTCACTGAAATGTACATTGGTTGCACATGAATGAAATGTCTAGAATTAGTCCAGCATTTCTATTTCGGTTTACAAAATTGATTCATGCTGTGATAACCCAATTTGATCAAGTAAATCCAACAAAACTGATTAGGCTTAGGCCTACATGAAATATTCATGTAATTTCAACATGATTGTGTTATACTTATACAGGTGGCATGAACTGAGAGTAGGCCTTCAGGTGTACTTAGTATTGCACCATCAGTGTTAAAGGAACATAGCTTTGTTATTTAAGCCTTCAAGATGAAGTTTTAAAATGAAACATGTTGAATATGTTGTGCCACAGTATTCAGAAGCATTCATTGAGGTTGGAAACATGTTAAAAATGTTAAAGCTGTACAAACATACATTACGTATAACCTCTGTTTGCTAAAGAACATGAGACGTTAACCAATGAAAAGTCCATCTTTGATGATGCTATCGATTTGAACCAATCTCCAATCACCCGTCTAGGGAAATATTTTTGCACTATAAGGCAGTGTCTGTGAAATATTCCTCCTCTTTCAACATTCTGAAGTGACCGGCTGGCCAGATTCAGTCAATGTGGCAGAAAGGGTTAACATCTCATGTTCTCCTTCAGACCATACGTATACATAACCATACTTTCTCTTTCAGTCGAGTTCACTTGGCGCGCTACACAAATACCACAGCCCTCGTTGTGACTGTGGCCACATAGTTCACCAAGAACCTTTAGCAAAGTGTATACACATTCGCCTCTAGTAGAGTAAGTCAGCACAAGGCAATACACAAACAAACAGAACTGACAAGTGTGAAGTGACAGAGAGAATTATTAGCAGGTTGAGCCTGTAATATCCACATATTGTAATAAAGCAAATGGCAGGTTGTCATCCACTTAGGTAGTGAGTCAACAGTACAGCATGAGCAGATTTTGGTGAGTCTGCAGAGATGTAGGAATATCATGGCAATAGAGCCAACAACATTGGTACAACATTGGCAAGTGTACGGTGACAAGAGGAGAGATCATCACTCAATGATACACAGGGACCAGTGATTTGCTACATGTCTGACAGTTGCACAAGCATCCGGACAAGCACATTCAGGACTGCGGGTCAATGAACAGTGGTAGCTCGCTGGCACTGTGTTTTAAACGTATGTAGCCAACAATATTGTGAATGCTATAGTAAAGCACACATCTGATTGTGATTGTAGTCCTCAGTGAACAGCAGCAGCTTGCTGGCGTGGGAGAGTTCTCACATGCGCAAGGCTGAAAGCACAGAGCAGGCTATGGACCAGCTGGTGATGTCCAGACTATAGGTCTGTCCATGTGGCCAAGGTAACATTTGCAAGAGACAGCCTTTGTCAAGAACAAAATTATCATTACATGAGGGGCTAATCTGAGGGCTAAATCTGCAATCAACAAATCAACTATGCTGACCTGCCTGTAACATCTTATAGCATACCTACAGTATCAAAGATGTACTCAAGAAGTCACAACTGAACTTGTCAAGTGATACAAACTAACCACCGAATCTACTGAGAGCCACAGAATGTGGGCTTAAAGCAACCCAATGCAGTTCTAGTAACAGCTTCAAACTCATGGTACACTGACAAATAATACTGAGAACGACATCTCTGACATCAATAAAGTCTCTGTCACTGCATGCCCAGAATGATATTGCACTGAGTAAAGCTGTTGATCCCTAGGATCATGACCCTTTAGCTGGTTTTTAACTAGCTGGGTACTGTGTATGCGCTAAATGGGGTTATATTGATGCCAATGGGCATATACAGTGCAACCAGAAAGTTTTCAGACCCTTTCAAGTTTTCCGCATTTTGTTTTGTCTCAGACTCAGTTTAAAATGGATTAAATTATTTTTTCCCTCATCAATCTACACATCCCCAACACTCCACAAAAAGCAGGTGCTTGGAGTGTTTGGTAAATTTATAAAAAATAAAAGACTGAAATATTTCATTTACATAAGTATTCAGACCCTTTGTTATGACACTTGCAATTGAACTTCTATCAATGGTCCTTGAGATGCTTGTACAGTAGTACAGAGTCCACCTCTGCCTAAATGAATTAATTTAACATTGTTTAATTCATTTCATTGAACACTGTTTAACACTCTGTAAAGTGCCATGAGACATGTGCAATGTTTTGGTGCTTTATAAGTGATATAACATTCAAAATTTAAATTTAAATATTAGGAGAGGCACACATCTCTTTATATCTCACAGTTGATGGTTTATGTCAGAGTGAAAACCAAGCCACGAGGTCGAGTGAGTTGTCCGTAGACCTGAGAGACAGGGTTGTGTGAAGACACAGATACGGAAGGATACAAGAAAATGTCTGCATCATTGAAAGTGCAAGAGCATGGTAGCCTCCTTCATTCTCCAATGGAAAAGTTTGGAACAACCAACAGTCTTCCTAGATCTGGCCGCTCAGACAAACTAAGTAATCTGGGATGAAGGGCCTTGTCAGACAGGTAATCAAGGACCCAATGCTCACTATGAATGAGATCCAGAGTTCCTTTGAACTTTGAATTCATTGTGACCATTTTGTCCTTGGTTACACTTTTCCATTTGAGAATGATGGAGGCTACAGTGCTCTTGGGCACTTTCAATGCTTCAGGAGATACAATGCAAAATATAGGCTTATTCAGTTATAGTGGAACATTTAATGGTGCCATGAACTGAATGCAAAAAAAAAAAAATGTTGCAATTAGTTTTGGGTTGGGTGATTTTTTTTGCCTAGACTAGAATCTTTGTTAGTGAATAAGACATGTTGGCTAACCTAACACAAAATAATCCCCACTCTCAAGTATGGTATCATATACTGGAATCTGTTGCCATCACTATGTCATAACATTGAGGAGAGCATGGTCCCAGTCTGGAGATCCCATATTTTCACGAGAGTATAAATGAGTAAACACTGCCGACACACATATCCCATATAAGGCTGATAGTGGGGTTGCTCTGAGCTCAGCGGCCTTCTGTAAAAGCTCTGAAGCCATTATGGACTCTGGAAGCAGTCTGGCCTGGGCATGGTGATCATACAGTAGCTCAACAGATGCCACAATGAAAATGTCTTTGAACACAAAATGTAATGGACAATTGAAAGGTGGCATACAGTATAGGCTCATTAAGAAACGTTCTCAGACAAAGTTGCAGTTATTGTAAGGTTCTTAAAGTTGATATGAAGTCTATGAGCTAACACATGTTAACACATTTAATATTATTTAAATATTTCAATATGAACAATTTATCTTAATCAAGTAGTATTATTGAGCCCTAATGCAAAATCAAGTCCATTTTGCCTCTCTTATAGCTCTCCAAAATGATATAAAAGAATATGGCTTCTTTTGTCTCTTGTAAAACAACATCAACATGCTCATATTTGAATGTTAGATTAAAGTATTCACATTCAAAACAATTCCATACACTCATGCAAAACATGACACACTGTCAGAGCCATGCAATACCATGCTCCTGCAATAGCGAGAGCCACATTGTCACCAGTAGAGGTCAGTGTGATCCTGTAGAACCTTTGCTGTGGAACTGGGGGAACAGAGATTTGATGTCCAGATGAGTTCCTATTTAGGAATAAGGGCATATATTGCATGTTATTGAGGTGCACACCACGTTGGACTACCGTGGTGATCCTAGCTATAACTAATTTCAGATATTATTATCTCATACATAAGATTGCTCTGTGCCACCCACTTTTGCTTTAAAGAAAAACCTTTTAAAATATTGTTTAATGTCAGAAGCTTATTTTCTAATCATTTGTTATACACTTAATATCTCAGTCCTTTCCTTAGTTTGTTGCACAAAAGTGGCATCTATGCAGTGCAGCTCTGATCACAGTGGTTTTCTTTTCACTGGTCACAGATATTATAATTTTCTTTTTAAACGCAAACAATTTAGTCCTATGTAATTAAATTATGTGCAGTGAAATGACTTGCATTTGTGTATGAATATTTATGAGAAGACACACCTAATTATGCACTGACAACTAAATATTCATTAGATTAGAGTCTGTGACCATTTTTGTCTGTGATAATCTGTCCATCCAAGCACATAATTAAGGTTACTATTTGGATGGTAGATAAAAAAAAATCTCATAACATGAAATGTCTAGGGGAAAGCTGAAGTGACACATAAACTCAAGAGACAGCTGAAACACTTTCAGTGAGCCAGAACTATTATTGTCTTTTCTCTGTGCGGCATCTGGTTTGAGAGATAAGTGCTTACTCAGGCAAATCAAAACTGCTCTTATTCATTCCAGGTCTGTGGTTTATTGATTGTCAATGCATCTGTGAGCACTGCCCTTTGAAGTTTGTCACTGAGGGCTTCAGACTGTCACCTTAGATGCTGTCAGGTGCATCACACCCTTCCTTCCAGGGGAAGTGAAGGGGTCAGGTGTCAGCCACCAGGTCTGGTTTTTGTTTCTGCTAAATGAGTTGCAATTAAAAAATCATTTAATTTTGAGGAAGATGTAAAAGATACTGGATAAGAACAGCTTAAAATACCTTTAACGTTCACACTGACAGTGAAACTGTAGATGGTAATGTGGCACACCAGGCAAGTGGTGCTCATGTCACAGTGACAGATTATGTGTAATATTATGTGTTCAAGATGGCTTAGACCTGGGATTCACAAGTACCATCACCCTGCACAGCTGTTTTTCAGTCTAATGGCGATATGCTGAGTCACATAGTATACCAACATGTCACCTGTCTGTCAGAAAAAAACAAACACTGAAGATGCTATTTCTTATCAAAATAACAGATTTTCTCCCAAGCTTACAACTTAGTGTCAGCAGCCGAGAGGATAAAGATTATGATAAGAGAAGTAAAACAAGTTATGGAAGGACACTGAGGGGTTTTCTCTCCACCGCAAAATTGTCATCACTTTGAAAAAGAGGTGCTTTGAGTTCCAGAATCCACAGTTTAAACTCAAACATGCTCACATTCAGCCCTTTTTGAAGAAGCTGCAGGAATGTGAACTCCTAAGAAGGTAGGCCCTGAGATACTTTGCACCTCAGTCAGGAGTCAGGAAAGGCTGAGGAAGAAATTGGAATGAAAAGCTTTGTGTTAGCACACCTCACCCTGTAGAGCTGTGCAAACAGTATGTTACAGTGTCATGCTTAGGTGTGGAAAACACCAATCCACCAATGAAACGGAAGGAGCTGCCTCTCCATCTGACACACAGCTCATATGCTACAGACAAAGCCTCCCCAGATAAACACTGCGGCATCGGAGGCAGAGGAGCTAACGCTCCATGCATCAATAAGAGGGCTTACGCTTATCCACATGGTTGTGCCTCTCTCCGTGCAGCCCTGACTGAAGTAGACTGGAGCTGATTCTGACACCCCGAGTATAATTTTGCGCTCGGCAACAGCAGCAGAGGAAAGCGGATGAATGATTCTGAGGAGAGGGAAGAGAATGCTGTTTGCAAGCCAAAACAGGCAGCTGTGACAGACTCCTTCAAAAGCCTGCATGATTAAAGGGCCAGCTTCCAATCCTCTGTCTGTCTGATGTCTGCACTATACCATTGATATTTTATTGTGTTGCGCCATTGACCTGTAATGGACCTTGACTGCCACAGTGATGACTGGCAATGCAGCATCCTCGGGGAGGATAACATCCCCAAAACTCCTCTATGTAAAGATTAAAGGCACTGAAGACGTGTCACTGGTGACTGACCACAGAGCAATAAATATCTCTAGTCATGCAACAATGTATTTTGTTTGCTGCAAGACACTGATTAGAACACACTGTGCATGAGTCAGATGGATCCATATCATCCACCAGATGCCCAGTCACAGATATGTGGAGAGGGGCGAGGATGTATAGACCCTTTCAACAGTAAAAACAAAAACAATGCTTGAACGTTCTATTTTGTTTCCAATCTACATCCTCTGCATTAAGATAACATATGGAATGTTAAAAAGGAAGTCTTGTGGGGCCAACTATGATGCTGATAATGGAACTCTCTTGAAAGGGTCTATACAAATCATGCTGTTGCAGAAAGTCATTGACACCAGAAGAGCAGGTCCCACCTGCCATGTGTTGTTCAGCTTACCTCATCATGAGACCAGCCAATGTTCGGGCATAACAAGGGACCCTGATGTAAAATGGTATTGACCAAAGCCCTGTCACAGGCTAGAGCTATATGATTTTCTGTACTTAGTATCCCAGTAAAGGAATTAGGGACTTTACCAGAACCACCACGTGTGGATCGACTAAAAGAGCATTGACTAAAAAGCGTCTTAAAAGCATCAGCATTTCAGGTAGTGTATGACCTTCACTTGCAGGTAGTCTATAGTCATCTGACAAACACTGCATGTTGCAAGCTGATGTCAGAAGGCACATGCCAACTGACTGACTGCCATGAACCAAGGCCATAATCATAATATACTTTGAGGGGGACATACCCCCCCCCCCCCCCCAATATTCAACTGTGCTCAGGGGGACATACCCCCCCCCCCATCATATAAAAACATAAATAATGTTATGTTTGTTATACTACAATAGCTTGTCACTCACAGCTGTCCAAAATAATCACTTACAGATGTAATCACAAACTATACTTTTGTTAACTAAAATAAATTCTACAGGCCTAAGTAAACAGTCAACATTTATATACAAGCTTGGAAAACCGGTATAACAGGGTTTGTTGTTTCCAGACACTCTGTGGCTTGATTAGGTTGAAATTCTTTGTTATAACTAATCCACACACATTGTCACACATTTACAGTGGGCTGTGGGTGTGGGAATTTCTGACAAGAACAAAACAAAATCCGATAATTAAACTTTTGTGCTCTGAATGCATTGTTTTTATCTGTGAGGTTCACAGAGACACAAACTGTTCTATGAGTGCAGGGATATCAAGCATCACACATTGACCATGAGACACAGACAATCAACAGATCTCACTTAACCTCACGTAACACTCTAACTTCTTTGCTTCCTCCTAATGTTATAATTTGATCATTAAATATGTCAACAAGTTCAACTAATAACGGAATCCGTTCATTTTGTAGTTTGCCGTTTACACCTGCACGTAACTTACAATATGCATATCTTTTCAAGATGCAACAGTGCTCACAAGTTCAAATTCAAACATGGCATGGAATGTTTTACTTGTCAAAGAATAATCGACTAAACTAATTTAAGCTATAACCTTGCTTTCTGCCTGATATATTGACACCTTAATTCACGGAGCCTGTACTGTATAAACCACAGCCTATCAGAGACTGACTGAAAAAAGTAACCTAAATAAAGATAGAACTGGGAAGAAGGGGATAATATGACTTCTTGATTTGAAATGAATATCATTCCGGCCACTATGCTATGCTTAGCTACAATAATGGATAGATTACCTTCTTCATGAACATGACCTAAAATAGCCATATTATCAAATAACACCATACTTATTTCAAAATCCAAGAAAAGAATAGAGTTTGTGGTCTTCTCAAGTGAGAGACAGTGAAGTTGTGTGCCAGATAGTAGGTGTTATCATAAAGATGCCATTTAAAAACAGTGTGAAAGTAGCCTACTCTGTCAATTGGTAGTGCATCTGCTTGTAGTCTTCTTTGTTTCTGTGGTAGCCTCGTCATTTAGTGCATGCTCTCTCATCAGCACAGACCTGTTGCTCATCAACCAATCACAGTGTTCACTGCAAGCAAGCTTGTGCATACGAATGGAATATCAACCATAGTAGAGCCTTTCTCTTATCTTATGCACATGTCATTGACATGTCATGACTTGCATTTTCATACTTAAATTGAGTTTTTAATAGCTTTTAAGAAAATGTAAGTGACTAGGAGGCCTAGGCCCATGGTTGTACATAACATATTTTGTTCTTTCCAGGACCTCTGAGGCTGACATTGTTTCTGTCATAACACACACACACACACACAGAGTGTGAATTACCCCACCATAATTGGGGAGTACTGCTCCTTCACTTCTTCTATGACCATCATGGTCCACTACCATATCAATTCCCACCGTGATCGGCAAGTGCAACATGTGTTGTGCAACACACATACAAGGTCTAAACATGCAACAAACTGATAATCAGTAGGCTACAGAATATCTCATTGTAATTATATATCCAAAAGAGAACTGTTTTGATCAACTCCCAAAAGTTAGAAGTTAAGTGCACTGAAATACCATTCTAATTACTATTAAAAGTAATACCTTTACAAAAAGCCTATTGCCTATTTCATGAAATATGTTCCATTATGTTCCATTATAGTCTATGGTAGTCAGTGTCAAATCAACACAATTACTTGGAGATATGTGAAACCTGAGCAATCTTTAATGTGATTTAGGAGCACACTATGAAAAACCATAGGCTACTACCACAGAAGAACTATAGAGCGATAACAGTCCAATAGAGTCCAATAACCTATGTCAGAACAAGCTGGTTATCATCAACACTACAGTATCCTACAAATGAGTCACATACACATGCACAAACACAGATAGGCCTACACTTCTTCCAGACATTGTATTTACGTTATTTAGCACTGTATTTCTAGACCTGTCCAAATCTGACATAGAATATGTTATGTAGGCCTATGTGTGTAAAAGGTGTAAATTGTATTGTAGGCCTATAAGTATTATGCTTGAAGTGCATTACTGAAAACTGGTAATTCAATGTATGAAGATGTGACATGAGCTATGAAAGAACAAAACACGTTAATAAATGAAGGTTGTAAAATAACACATTTTCAACAAGCAAGACATTTGCTAGCAACTTACATTTACCCATGCATGTCAGCAGCAAACCGAATTTAGCCTACTGGAGGAATTTACCTAGCGTTTTGTCATTCACCGTTGACACTTCCTTGAGAAGTTGAAGTTGTTCTCTATGTCCGTTACTTCTAGCGCCACGGTGCTTAAAAATGTTCCTCCAGTGAAAATAGGAGTTAACTTGTATTGTAACTGTAATGATATTTTTTCACAATATCAGAAAAATGATCTGACCCCCCCAAAACTAATATTTCTGTCTCTTTGGGGGGTACTGGGTCTTCATTAGGGGGTATAGTACCCCCCAGTACCCCCTGTAATTCGAACTATGCACACACACACACACACACACACACACACACTTATTTTCTCATTTCTGAGAAAAACAACACAAAATCCGATCTATCTGACCTGGCATATTTAATCACAGATAACATGGTGATGTCCATCCCATGACAGTAAACGTTTTCATGCTGGCAGTGTACTGAGCAGGTGGAGTAGGCTAAACTAGATTGCAGAATATCAGTCAGTATTGCTGAGGAGTGATTTGTAGTCAAACCTCGGGGCCACCATGATTGCATAATGCAGCATGTCAGTGTCAGCCAGTTTCAGAACAAAAGTTTCAGATCCCATAATTTCCCCTAGCAATAGTCTATCTGTTTCTCCACGGCTTTAGTAATTGGAAGGAATTTGAAGGAAATGAGCACTGATATCCCGCCTTCAGCGGCACTTACATTTTTAGCGAGGATTGAAAGGTCTCTGAAGTCATTTTCATGCCAGACGAATCGAGATTTCGAGACCCACGACACATTAGATTAGATTAGATTATTACATTAGATCATGATTATATGATTAAATGGACAATTAAGACACAAATTATAACAATTTGTAGACTAATACATTGTGTTAAGGGCGTCAACAGCAAAACATCGCTTCCAGGGAGAAAGTATGAAAAGATAAGGCTAATATACAAATCAAATTAATGCGCATATAAAAGTGTCTATAAATTGTATCTGTCACGATTTAAATGTTAATAGTTAAAAAAAAAAAAAAAAAAAGGGTGCCAAACTGACGTGCACAGCATAAGAGCGATTGACGATTGAGCGGGAGGAGATAAACCAGAGACTGCGCTGGGATTAGGCTACCTTCCATCTGAAAGACACTCGTTTCCTTGCGACGCACTTAGAAATCTTCCCCCTACAGTTTAATGTTCTGAATCGTTTTCCCCCCTCGTATACTCGGGAGTGATAGAGACCAACATGAAGTAGCCCCATAACTGGAAGTCGTATTTTGTCTACTTGGATATCTATGACTTTTTGGAGGGCTCTGGGTTCGACGAAAGATAAAGATGCCTCTTTCGGTGTTGTTAACACTTTGGATGTTTTCCATGGTGAGTAAATACCTCAAATAACTCTGTGTGGACTTTCAGGACATCGTGATATTATTTAATTAGTTATCAACTGTGGCTACATGTGTTTGGATTATAGCCTAGTAGCACGTAGACAGTAGTGCATAAATAAACTGAAACTGAGCAATTTCAAACTGAATTGAATTTGGTCAGTTTATAGTAAAATATGATCAGAATTAGATATGATTTTGTGCTGTTCAGAATGTTATGGTCGTTAAACTAAGGTTTGAGTTAACAATGTGATGTGTGTGGGTGTGCGTTTACGGGAGGCGCAAATGGACTTTCACAACTGAACGCGTTTTTAAAGTTCGGGTCAAGCAATACTACATACATCTATATTCAAAATAGAGTTGATCGAGTGTGGAAAGAGACTTCATAGAATGTATAAACGAGCAGTGTAGTTGAGTCCTGTAGCGCGATTGATCACGACTTGCATTCGTTTGTTTTTGGAGAACTGAGCATCTGGCGAGTGGGGTGCCCAGGTGTTCGGCCGGAGGGACGTCCCACCCGTCGGATACCATACTAGACCTTCTCAGGGTCAACGTGTTGTGACAGTCCAGTAAGACTTTAGACTTGTTCTGGAGAAAGTCAGGAAAGCATACGATTATTACAATCAGATTCATATCCCAAGAGTATGGCTATTTGTAGTAACCTACTAGATGTTTTGTTTTGTTCATTTTCCGATCAGTTGACAAATGACTATGGAACATTTTCATTTTTGCATGTAGATGCAGGGTGGTTACACTGGGTTCCCAATATATTCTAACCCAAGTATGTGCAGCATACACATTCTTGTCTGTGTGTAAAACCCTAAACTGACTGGTCTCGAGTAGTCCCTTCTGGCCTGTATTGTTGAAAAACATAATCAGATAAAGTTCATCTTCAGGAATTATTTAATCTCGTAGTGGAACATACTGTAACCCTGTCTAAAGTTTTCTTTAAATGAGTATTCAATAACTTTTCATGCCTATAATAGAGTATTTTCTGAATGCAGTGGTTTATCAGTTGAGAGGTGTCTGGGGGTTAAATTATTCTTTCTCTGTCTCTTTGTTCTGCTCCCAGTCGCACAGTAACTACAACACCACACCACACATATTGCAGTGGAATCCCAGAGAGTAATCCACCATAAACAACTATGCATGATACAATCCCATCTGCATGTTGCCTGTTTTAACAGCAGACTCATAAATACCTTAAAATTGTGTTTTCTATCCCTGGATCAAAACCTCCCCTCTTACCCATAAGATGTGTTGTGATGGGATCCCCATCAAAAGCAACAAGAGTAACTACATCATGTCTGAGTAGCCGTCTGCTGTGCTTAATTATTTTTAAACGCACTACCAGTTTAAGAAAATAAAATGTAATACCCAGTCAATCTTTACAGAATCATCGCAAAATTACATGAGCTCTCTACTTCCATCCAATAAAATACCCATCTGCCATCAGCCGACCTTTATCGTCATCATACTTCATGATGCATAATGGTACGAACGTCTCATGGAGCTGTTTACAGTAGGGGTGGGAAGGGGATTCATTTTGAGCCTGCGTGGCTGTTTTGGTAATGAGAAATACCCAACCCACTTGTCCTACCTACTGTGCTTGGCAAGAGAATCCTCAGCAAATTCTCATCTGCAGCAACCTAACACAAACAAACCTCATCAAGGACTCCCCGGAGATCTCTTGCCTCAGAGTCTTAGAACCCAATCTCTGATACCGCCATTTTAATAAGACTTTAGCAGTATCCTTGCCTCTTGAGGTGGAGCAGGATTCTGGAGGTCATGGACTGCTAATTGGCACACACTGTTTGATGCAGTGCTAAAAAAAAAACCAAGAAATGAAACAAGTACCAGATGTCATGTGAATTAAATAGTGGTCAGAACTCCATCTAAGCCTATGTATTAACCTTCCTGTTTCATTTTGGTACTGTTTGACATGCTGTTAAGTAAGTAATGCAAAGGAGTGCTTAGAAAGCTATCTTTAAAGGATCTCTTTTTGTGTTTGGTGCTTTTCATCTGGGCAGTTTGCTCTGGAATATAGTTTATCTGTTTCTCCATCTTTTTTCTCTCTTATTGGGTTATGGGCTTTTTGAAAATGTCTCTCAGGAACAGGTTAGTCTGTAGAAAGCAGATGGATTTTGTGGCTGCACTTTTTGTGTGGTTATGGGAAGATAGAGAGGACACATCACAGATGGACTTTTTTGTCTGGAGTTTTTGTAGCTTTTGTTCACAAGCCAGCAGAGTTTTGTGAAATACTATAATCAACAAAATATATGACTTTCACCATTGTCAGATGAGCTGTACAGCACAGCAGTTAATGGCTTCTATTTCAGCTAACCTGCAGCAACTGGGAAAGAGTATTTCAATCCTAGTCAAGCTCGCACTTCAGCGGATTCAGTCTGGAGAATTTTGGCAACTACTCCCTTTCTCATGTTTTCACTCTGGAAACACTAAGACATCTGAACTTCATCCCCACTCTCACACCATATCCAATTTTGAGCCTTTAAGAGCCACATTTAGAATGAAATAGGTAGATCCAGCACAACTTGAGGATGGATTGCCTCTTTCAGCTGACGTAGAGAAGCTCTCAAGAACCACTACTTCACTAGTTCAACTGGGCACCTACAGTAGAGGATCCAAAGGGTTCTGTTCTGTAAATGCAAGACTGTGAAGTCGTTTGTTAAGTTGACTGTGAAGTTTGTGTTTGAAACTAGATTTGGGGGTAAGCGGACACTCAGGATGTGTGTGTTAAGAGCTATGAGGGAGGACAGGCAGTGGATTAACCTTGAGACCGGTGTGAGGAGTTGAAGGTAATCTCCAAAGACATCTTAATTGAGAGCTCTCATTTAGGACATTTAGGGACAACATGTACACAAAAATTAAAATGGACCTCTCATACACCATTACACACTTGATCAAATTGGAGAACATGACACTTACAAGAGGAGTTCTTTCAAAGATCATTGTCTAATCCTAATTAGGCCTAGATGAAAAAAAGATCAGTAATGAAGGGCTTCCTTTAATTGAGGAATAGCGAAAACTGCGAAAGTTATTATTATAATTTGCCGCGCAGCGCTGTGCAGACCGTGTGATTCGAGCAGGGGCAGAGGAAATGGAAATTTGTGGAATAAATGCCAAGACGCAATCAAAACAAACGAGAGCTGGCAGAGGCACCAGGGAGACGTGTCTCCACTTCTTCTCACCCAAAGAGGCAAAGACAAAGTCACAGTGATTTCAAAAGTCAAAAGCTGACCTCAAACAAGAGAGGGCAGGACTGTGGCTGTTTGTCTTTATGTCAGTTGTTGTACATGTAATGGGCTGCCGCTGCTCATGTCTGGAGGGGGGGCGGGGGGGGGGGGGGGGGAAGGGAGGACTGGAAGGGTTTACTGGGCATTCTTGTGTTTGTTACTGTAGGAGAACCATGTGCTGAAGGGCTACAGAAAGAAAGAGACGCATGCACCCGCACACTAACACACAAATACACACACACACACACACACTGATACATGGATATGCACACACAAAAGCATGTGCACACACACACTCACACAGTACAGAATATGGTGTCCGTTGTATCACTTCATTTGACTGTCAAAATATACATATTTGAATATGGATAAAATATGTTTTGAGTCTACCCTCCCTCCACAAACAAATGTGTCACACTTGCAGTTCAGTTCACATTCTACTGTACAAACAGTACTGTAATTCTCAACTAAGCAGAGTCACTCTCATTCAAGCCGCTTTGCAATGTCCTTTTCCTTGCATGCCATGACATATAACATATCCCATAAAAGTCACAGAAACCTCTTCTGGGTCTTAGTCAGCCAGCATTGCTGCTTTGATCACTGCATATCTGCGGCAGACACTGTCACTCTCAATCCTTCGCATTGACTCTGAGTTCAGTTCTGCAACCAGAGTGGCACCACATGTGGAGACTAGAGAACTTACCTAAGTTGTCCCCCCCCAGAGACCTGCGTCAAAAAGGGCAAAAGTCATAAACACTGTGAACACTGTGAGTAGAAATTCAGTGGGTAACATGTGACATTGACATTTTACCTTTTCTGTTGCAGGTGAATGGGAAGCATCCAATGTGTCACTTCATGTCTGAAATACAGAGAGCAGGGAAAGCATGCATTGGAAGACTGGGGGAGCAGCTACCTCTCAATTTCCAAGGTGAGCACCGACAAACATCAAAGCAACTTGCTAACAAACAGATATGCACTGACTTAATTATTTCATGTTTATGGTATATAGTTGGTACTAGTATATAGTATGGTATAAACTATTGACATTGTAATTTCAAAAGACACACATTGGACTCATTGTGTAGTTTGTCAACAGAAGTTTATGGAAAACAAGTAATGAGTATATTGCCATTCAGTTTGCATACCCCCTCACTCTGTTTTCTTTTTGTGTCTCATTCAGAAGATGCCTGTTTGTCATTGTATTACGAT
The DNA here is from genome assembly GCF_017589495.1 of Alosa alosa. Taxonomy (NCBI): domain Eukaryota; kingdom Metazoa; phylum Chordata; class Actinopteri; order Clupeiformes; family Clupeidae; genus Alosa; species Alosa alosa. The sequence continues at coordinate 19,288,682 of NC_063204.1, forward strand.
TTAGAGGCCTATTTTCAAGAGATCAATTTGGGGAGGACAATTTGTCTTCATGACACCAATTTGTCTCTTCAAATTATGTTTCTTTTTTCTCACCCAGAATAAAATAGATTGCTATTCTGACTCAGAGATAATTGAAATGCACAGAGTGTGTCCAAGAGGTTTTACTGCACCTTAAATTTGTCTTGACTTTCATTTTGGGTGATTGAAAATCAATAAAAACAATGAAATCTATGGCTTAGATTGTGAGAATGATGATTTGAATAATGATTAAAGGATATGAAATGTATTATTTGACAGCGACAACTTTGCTCACAAACCTAAGCAAAGTTTTTACTTTGCACTCTTGTGCAGAGGCGGACAGAGTACACAGCTTCATTACTTAAGTAAAAGTACAGATACCCTTTGCTAAATTTTACTCAAGTACAAGTAAAAGTACAACAGTCAGATGTCTACTTAAGTAAAAGTACTGAAGTACTTGTTTTTAAAAGTACTTGAGTATCAAGAGTACAAGAGTAGCCTACATTTTCTAAATATTGCATTACTTACATTTATTTATGTACAGAAACGTCCTACATGGAGTTATGAAAAATGTTAATGGTAATACCTTGGAGAATGTAAAAGGAATTGAAAGTAAAATCAAGTCATTTTCATCTTTTTACCATGTTGCCAGGGATGGGCAGTATTTCTAATACATGTATTTAAAATATGTATATCAAATACAAAATACTATTTTGTAATTGAAACACTTGAAGCGAAAACTACCATTAACTTCTGACCATTGAGTTGACTTTGGCGGAAAGCTGAAGGTGATTGCTGATAGGCTGTCCCAATCAGTGGTGCCTGCACAATCCAATCATGTTTGAGAGGGAAACAACAAATTGAGGGTTTCTGAGATTTGTCTTTTTTCCTTTTTTTTAGAAGTAGTAATGGGCACTCACGGTTATGAATGGAAATGTAGTGGAGTAAAGAGTACAATATTTGCCTCTCAAATGTACTTGAGTAAAGTCATGAGTACTCCCCAAAAATGATACTCGAGTAAAGTACAGATCCCTCAAAATTGTACTTAAGTACTGTACTCAAGTAAATGTACTCTGTTACTGTCCGGCTCTGCTCTTGTGTATGTTAAGTTTTGGTATTTGGTATATCCTCAAATAAGTGAGTAATTATGTAGATATGTACCAGAGATATGAAATTCATCAAAGCTGGATTCTTGGGTGAAAGTGGTAGGCTCACTCTAAGTGTAAACTCTCGCCACCCTGACCGAATGAATTAGAGGAGGAATGCTCAAAGAAAAATTTGTACTTGATCTCCAAACAGGCCATCATAGCTGAATGCACTGAAAAAATAACCCAATGGATTTACTTAATTGCAATGTGGACATTGGTTGCAAATAAAGGTATTAAATCAATGTAGCATTTCTCTTTCGGTTTACAAAATGGTTAATGCCTTGAAAGCACAATTTGAGCAATTCCAATTAAATAGTTGAAATTAAACTAACAATACTGTGTTATACAGCTTGAGCTTTTTACTGGGAATAGGTAGGCTAATTAGAAGTTAGAATGGATATTGCAGTGCCGTCACTGCTTCTTAATAACTTATAATTGATAAGAAATAACACATTCTGAATAAGTTGTGCCACAGTATACAGAAGCATTCATTGTAGGAATCAAGTGACATGGAACTTCTGATTCCACTGATATCTCAAAGGCCCAGTCGATTTCTTCAAAGTCAAAGACTAGCAGACTTTGATGCTCGTTCCCAGTAAATTCGTGAGGGCTTAAGGCTGTCCCACTGTAACATTGTGAAGTGCATGAGGGCTCGATCGCTGACTTTCTGAGCCCTTTCCTTAAAGTTGGCATTTATGCAGACTTTACCGAAGGGAATTACCAACAATTCATAACGTTGTGACATAAAACACAGGGTAGTCAGTGAGGATAGGAGCAGGCTTCACTCAATTTGTCTATTTCTAAACTTTAAGGTGCTGGCCTGGATAGTTATACATACAAGAAAAGTAGGAGAGAGGCCACACTATGCATACATACTCTTTTATTTGCACATACGCAGCGTTTGGTGTGCCTGAAAGCACTGAACAGCGTATGTGCAAATAAAAGAGTATGTATGCATAGTGCGGCCTCTCTCCTACTTTTCTTGTATATAAAACACAGGGTACCCATAGGGGAACGCTTGAAGCTTCAGTAAAAAACATCAGTTGATAGGTGCTGTAAAATGGAATGTGTTTGCAATGTGTTTTTGGTGTTGCCAACTTAACAATATGTCACAGGTGCTGTCCAATTCTTACTCTTACAGCCTCAAACTGAATCATTTATCTGCAGATGTCTGTTAAGTTTAGTTAATTTGGGTTCAGGGCTTAGAACTAGGGAGTGAGAATTAATGAGATTTAGCCAGTACCTAACATACTCATGGAAGCAAATCACAAATCATGGCTCATCTCAAAACATAAGATAAAACCAGTGCCAAAATTCTACTGGTGTCTAAGAATAACTAACATTAACATACACTTTTGAAAACTTTTGGTAACACTGATAGCTGCTTGATTATATCATGGTACACAAGGAAGTGCTGGTAGCAGGTCCTTTTGGGGGAGAAACATTTTCTGAGGATCCCCTCATAACCGTAACAATTAAGCCTGCCATTTGTACTCTTTAAAGTTGTGGCCAGGTCCACTATTCTGGCAGGTGTGTAACTTGATCTTACTATCACTATTACGTAACTTGTCAATATATTGGATTTTGCATCACTTCTCGACATGGACTGACTCAAAGATTTCTACACAATTATCAGCTAGCTAGCTGACAAATAAGCCAAGCAAAGCAGCAGTAGGAATGGTTCTTCATGACCTGAGTGAAGTTTTTTCAAGTTAAATGTTAATGGGTAGGAGCAAATAGACACAATTTGCTTGTTTTATGGGTGAAAAGAGGCATCATCTGTAGATATGAATTTTTAAAATGATAAACCTTAACTTTATCATTTAAAGCAAATCATTTTGTGGACCCTTTGGCTATGGCTTACGGACCCCACTCTGAGAACCACTGGCCTAGGCCCTTCACTTACATGATTCTGTTGGATAAATTCATTCAAAATGTTCAACAGAACATTCAAGAGAAACATGATTATTTCACTACCATCCAGAGAATAACACATGGAATGAAACCTTGAGAAATTGAACAAGTGAATGCTGAAAATATAATGTGAACATTAAAGGAAAATTTCGGTATTTAGCACTTTGAGTCAAATTTCTGGTATATTTTGGATGAACTAGAGTGGTGGACACCGACATTTTTTCACGATTCGTCCTGTCTCGACCTTTCTGACTCATTTTGAATCGCCTTTGACTGCTCAGGGTGGCTGTCAACAGGCATACTGTAGTAGGCTACTCAAACATGTCCTAAAACAACCCTTAACGTTCGTTTTCAAAACTGTGCAACTCACCGAGTTGTTAGTGGTGTTTGTGGATGTTCCAAAACAAGTAGCGTAGCGAAATACAGTTTCTGTCATGTTTTATTTGCCATTTTGTAAAATCCTATTGATTTCTGTTGGAAGACTTATTGCACGTTGATATTACTGCGCCACTGTCTATGCTTCAGGTTCAAATATTGAGCGGAAGTTTATACACGGTTGTGAGGTGTCTGAATAAATAGTTCCACAATAGGCCTAGCAAATAAGACGGCTGGAAATCATACATTGCGCCCGATATATTTGTTTTAATAGTCAACGAACCACTTTCGGTGAGTTGCACAGTTTTGAAACTAATGTTAAGGGTTGTTTTAGGACATGTTTGAGTAGCCTACAGTATGCCTGTTGGCAGACAGGACAGTCAAAGGCGAATCAAAACGAGTAAGAAAAAGTCAAAATTTCGGTGTCCACCACTCTAGTTCATCCAAAACAAACCAGAAAAGGGCCTTAAAGTGCTAAAAACCGGAATTTCCTTTTAAGAAGAGCAGCTCCACAAAGACTGATGTGGTCATCCGGACAACAGAAACAAAGAGAATTTAAAAGCACAGCTGACAGTCTTTTCAAAGCCCAAAAGAAGAGTCCCATTTCATTTTGAGTCAAAGCTTATGTGTGTGTATTAATCAACAGTTTAACCCTCATGACCCGCCGGCAGGACGGTTACCCCCCTCCCCCACCTCCCCCCAACATTCTAAATCAATTGTATGCACCATATTGCTATGTAGCATAGTAATGTTATACACCATTTCAAAGCTTTGGCTCTTGGGAATCCAAAAATGACAACTTTTTTTTGTACTTTCTGTATAGTACAATCTATTACTAAAATACTATTTTTATGTACAATCTGTATAGTGCTTTACATTTTCAGATTAATTTTATTATGTCTCAATTAAATTTGATCCAAAATGCCCCCCTCCCCCTCCTCCGCTTTTGGTGCTACCCTGACTTCTGGCTGCAGTGTAGCTGCAGCACCATAAGTAGATGCAACAGATTGGGTACTGAAATATTCACAAGAATCCATAGAAATTGAATCTTCATGTTGTATTATCCAATATTAGTTGTACAGATGTATAGTTTATCTTATACACACTCATTGAACCAACAAATTAAATGCAATAATAGATACTTTTTTTGTAATTATTCCATATTTTGTGTAGTCAGTCTATATCAGAACACCTGACATACAATCTATAGTCCACAAGAAACCTCAAAGTGTTACCTTTCATTTGAGACCAGGATTATGCTTCTACACAAAGTGGTTCATGTGCAGTAAGCATTTGAGTGTCAGTATGCATTTTGGATAACAAAAAGTCCTATGGGGAGTTTCCATAGGCATTTTACAAAACGCATGAACATACCTTGGCAAATAATGGTCTAAAGCACTCATATTTTCATTCTATATTGATCTACTTTTGCACACAGCCTCACAAGACCTGGTGCTAGGGTTCAGTTGTGTTTCTAAGGGATATCAAGTGACCCAGAGGGCTGAAATGTGGTCAGTTCAGAGATGCTTGTAATCCGGCAGAAAGAAAAAACTATATTCTAGCCTCTGTAACTCTGTGTGAGTACATCACACAGTTATGTTGACTGTTTCCTACGAAAACTAGAGGTTCTCAGCTTTCTATAGAGGTCCAACATTTGATGGTAGGGTGGGAAGGTGGGAACCTTGAATTTCCCCTTGAGGATCAATAAAGTATCTATCTATCTATGTATCGAACCATGCCCTTGTAAATAGTCTGACAGTGACAGTGCAATTTCAGGCAAAAACTTGCTATGTGGTTAATCATTAAACTCTGAGCCAATATGCTGGAAAATAACTCACACAGACAGTGGACTGTTGCACATACTCCACAGCTTTGTCATGTCTTAATTTACTAAAATAATGTTAGACAATAGCTTGTACAATTGTCAACTCCAGGACTGTTATATATTTCGATTGGCCTTGCTTTTTCTCAATGACTGTGCTCTCATTGATTCAAAACAAGTGATGTGTGCTCTTTGAGGATCAAGATAAAAGTGAGTGTTCACAATAAAGCGACGGCTTCTGTACTGAACTAAGGTCAAGACTCTTCTCTCGAGTGCAGTCCCTTGAGTGTCCTTGTGATGCAAAATGCAACACACAAAAGCTGTGCAGCTCCAGTACAAAGAATGTCACTGCATTGGATGTCTGTGTGGCCCATGGCTGATTGACATGTAAATCCTTATTTGGTTTGAAAATAGAGAAACAACCAAATATTTTGTAGACCACTAAAGTCTCGAGTAGGCAATGACTCATTGTGAGTGTGTGTATGTGTGTGTTTGTTGCATCCCCTTGGGAGAATGTTGTAAACCTAGGACTAGTCTCTGATAAGTAATTTGTTTATCCCATCTAAAGAAGTGTTTGTCCTAAGCTTGTAACAATGAAGAGAATGGCTTGCATGCGTGGGTTAGTTTCTGTGCCATCTTCAGTCTAAGAGGAGTGCTCAAGAGAAGACTTACAGCTGTTGTGTCTCATACAACTGAAAAGAAAAGCACTAAAACATGTGTGTTTGCCACAGAACATCTACCCTGGAGTGGATCACGTGTGTTTAAATCGGATAGACTCCCAGGAGATTCTGGTTTTGTACGTCAACATTTCGGCTGCTTGATGATAAGGTTGTCAAACAGTCTTAGATTAGGCTTTAAACACTGCCCAATGCTGTGCATGTATATTTATCTATTCAGGATTATTTTGAATTCATCTAGACACACAGGATATTCAGGATTCATCTAGACACACAAGTGTGTCCAAGTGTGCGATAGATTTATCTTTATGTTGTATTGTGTGTACGTCCCATGACAGTGTGTGACATTACTGCAAGGCAGCTGTTTTGTGTCTATGCCCTTTATGAGCGCTCAGATCCCAGTGTACATTTAGATGAGATATAACAGATGTATTCTTAATATACACAGAAAAAATAGGCTACCTAAAAGAAAAATGGTCACCTTTAACAGATTTCTTTAGAAGTAGGAGAGATTGTTGTTGTCATTCACCAGATGTGCTCAACTAATTTCCTCCCATCTGTTAATGAATGAAGGCCTTATCACCCAGGGTTATCTGTGACCTTATGACAGTTGCTAGTTTCCCATGATGGAGAATGGGCACCAGCGCTAAGTACACTGTTGAATAGGTCATTCAAATCCTGCCGAGAGTGATCCTGTGTTTGGTGGTTTGGAGCACAGCACCGAAACCACTCAGACCATTTATTTAAAAGTAGGTGGTGAGTTTGTGAGTTAATGAATGACGAATATATCCTCCACAGGCATGAAAATGTAATTCAACATGATGGGAATTTATACCGTTGCCATGTTTTTTTGCTACTTGTTTTTGACTTCTTAAAAGTCTAAGTTGTCCTCTAAAATAATTCCTCTAAAATTTGTTGCACAAAAGGTTACACAAAAAAACTAAAAAGGTATCGAAGAGTAGCATGGTAGTGTCCATCCATATACCGTATACAGTACTGTACATTTTGTAATAAGGCAAGCTCTTTCCAGGCCTATTCCCAGGATGACAGAGGCTGAGGAGGTTCACCAGGTGTATGGCAATTAAAGGTGTCCAGCTGCTTGCTTCAGGTGAAATGACCTTTGGGCTGGACAGTGTATCCGTAGTGGGTCCCTGAGAGCAGTGCTGCCTATTAAACAGTGTTGGTTGCATTGGTTAGGTGTCCTGCTCTAACCTGTTGTAATCGACTCTGCTTGATTAAAGTAGAGTGAAAGGTCCTCTGTTTGGCACATAGTTTATAGTACTGGTCCAAAGGCCCATCTACACTGCTAACTATAACTATGAAGACTACTGTAACTATGATATGAGCATCCATTCTGACCAATGATAAGAAAAGCCTTTCAGGAAAATTCTTCATGTTCATTAATGTGATATCAAATATTTGTTGGATTCTAATTGGCTTTCAGTGTTTCTCTCGTTCACAAAATCACGCTGACCGTGACCCCCAACAATATAATTCTTCATGTTGTTGTTGTTACGATGTGTGTGCTGTGGTTCTTATTAGCTAGAGTGCTATTTAAATTGTATTTTTTTCAGTTATAGTTACAGTTATAGTTACAGTCGTTGGCGGTGTGCACAGGCCTTGAAACCAGCAAAGTAACTACCCAAAAAGCATACAAAACTTACAAACATCAACAATAGCTCAGTTGGCAGAGCCTGGCGATATTGTTGCCAAAGTGAGGGCTTGTCTTTCCATTTTAAAGTGTGTTTGTGAATACAGTATGTCCTGCACATATTTTCATAACACAAGTTGCTGCTTTTGCATACTTCCAAAACTGGCTAATTGTTTTATCTTCTACTGTCTCTATTGTGCAGTGAGTTTTTTATATTTATATACTTATATTACTTTTTCTGCTGTTGTGCATGTTGTGTGTGATGTCTGTATGCTACTGAGACCTTGAATTTTCCCTTGGGGATCTATCTATCTATCTATCTATCTATCTATCTATCTATCTATCTATTGAGAAATGTTGATGATTTCATTGCATGTTTTACAGGAACCATGAGGTTTAATTCAGTGGATTAGAACTGTAATGGCCATGCTGTTGTTTGATTGTTTGTCCCTGTGGGCTGAGCTCTCCTTCAGGTTGCCGGGGCATGTGGGATAACATCTCGTGCTGGCAGCACGCGCAGGTCAACGAAGTGGTCACCATCACCTGCCCAGAGGTGCTCAGGAACCTGTTCGGCACAAACGGTACACACTCCCGCCCCGTCCTTCTTTGCATTCTCTCTCTGTCTCTCCTCTTAAACCTCCCTGCTGCTGATAAAGTCGTCATCGAGTGATGTGAGGAATGGACCTCAGAGCTTTTTCAAATCAAAGCCCGCCACATGCTGACCTCGCACAGCGTTTGAATTCCATATATGGATTTGGAGGATAAATCTTTGCTGTCATTTTGTCTCATAAATCTTTATCAGAATGCACAGCCTCATTGTTAATTATCAATGCTATTATTATAAGGTACTTAGAACAGACAAAGTCAAATTGATGACTGTTTGAACAAATACATTTATATAATATTTTTCCATGAGATGCCAAAGGAATGCCATCATAAATGTGCATGAGTGTGCATTTGTTTCTGTTGAATATTGCAGTGTTATTCATCATTCATGTTTGACCTTTAGAATATCACCATTCTATTTTGAGTACCACTATTTGCTGTCTTTGGGGTATATGGGCTATGGGCAATGTGTGAGGGGTGGAATGAGAGACTTGGCTGAATCACAACTCATCCCTTCTCCTATACTATGCTCACTGACCCGTGAGCACAAGCCAACTATCCAAACCACTGCACCATTCCCCCCTCTACTCCCCTGCGCCCCCCTGCCCACCCCTCTCCCCATCCTCCCCCCATCCTTTCTATTTATATCTCCTGACCTGCTCATGCTGAGCGGGCTCACATCCTGTTGGAAGAGTCAAGTGTTAATTAGGCCAATTAGCAAACAACATCTGGACCGACTACTTACCTAATGTATCAATTAAGATAATGCAGTTGAAGTTGTTGCCATGTGAACAGCTACAACAACAGATCATACTGGCAGTTTGTACTGTACTGTACTGTACTGTAATGTAATATTTTGTTATCGAGTTTCAGTAGTACTCTAGGACATGCTTGGCAGTTACTCGTAAAGTCGAGCCATAGCTATGTGGGAAGTGATATCTGCCTCAAACATTTTCTCTCAGCTCTTTCTCAGAATGCCTCAAATATGAGACACAATCTCCACCTGTGTGCTAAGTGCAGTGGCCTCTGGAGACAAACAGGGACGGCCTGTCTGGCAGCCCGTGTCACTTCACATAGGAAGAGTTCTGGCTGATAAGACGGAGCAGGCCTGCCAGTCCTTGCATTGCCACGGCGACAGAAAGCAACTCTGTTGCCACAACACAAATCACTCGAAGCATCAATGACAGCGCTTTCATCAAGATAGCACCATGCTGTTTCAGATTATGTCTGGGCTAATGTGTGTTGGATCAGCAGGCAGATGTGATGATAATAGATAGCACCTAGCTTCCCTTAGGCTTACCTGTTGTTAGTCATCAGGACCCCTATTCAGATTGCATGTGAAGTAGTTGAAAATTATTTCATCAGTGTGATATGATTGTACATAGTATGTAGTATGTATGTCTTTGAGGTGCATGGGAACATTTCTGTTTGAGAGAAAGAGAGCAAGAGAGAGAGTGTGTGCGTGCGTGCGTGTGTGTGTATGTGTGTGTGTGTGAGAGAGAGAGAGATGGAGAGAGAGTACATGTTGGCTCTTCCCTTTCTCATGTCCTTTTGAAGCTGCTCAGCTTCTGAGTCCTCTATGCTGTTTTGTCTCCCGCGTGATGAATGTAGAATATTGGTGGTCCTAGAAGAGCAGGAAAAGCCACAACCATTAAAGATTCAGCTCTATTAGCCCTTGTCCCTGAAATATACATGGGAGTTTATGCGTTTCATCGGAGGATGGCTTAGCGAAGCATGACAATTATTTCTAATTCTTTCTTTTCTTTTGCACTGGGACATGTAGTTGGGAGCAGTGTGGAAACTGCCTGTAAACGCATGTAGTTCAAGACTTATGTTATTTTAACAGCCAAATGAGCAAAATCTTGAATTCACCATTGTAAGAGAAGTTGGACTGTAAGATAAGTTGGCCTTCAACTGTGTCTCTCTAGGCCTATGGTTATTACACAGATATCAATTTGTTGTAAAAGTTTTTTCGAAAAACTTGTAGAAGTTACTCACATCCTTGCTTTACCTTGTGTCTGTGTGTGTGTCGTTTCTATGTATCTAAGGAAACATCAGCAGGAACTGTTCTTCTGATGGATGGTCAGAAGTCTACCCCGGCATCCACAGTGTTTGCTGGGACAAGCCACGATCCAACAAGGTAAAAGCCCAGGTACATTACATCATACATCTAATCCTTGCATCCAAATTCAGCCCCTAGCTTCATGTTTGTTCTGTGAGAACAGGGCCAGGCACTGAAGAACAGAAAGGTATGGCTTGTCTGGGAGCTTGTCTTGTGGTCCGTTAAAGTTACAGACCAAGAGTGACTGGAGGGGATTTGGACGAATAGATGTGGTGACGGCTGGCCTGTCTTCGTGATCTCGTGTGTCATGGGTGTGAATCACGTGCTCCGACCGGAGCCTCAGGTGTCTGTCTGACACACAGCGCCTCCATCCTCTAGCCTCAGCCTGCCAGATGGGCCCCTGGGCTGGGGAACGCTGGGTCTGGGCCACTATCTGCACGGCTGGCTCTAGAGTGGGGGTGTTTGTCATTTGAGAGAGATGGAGAGTGGGAGAAACAGAACATGTGGAGTGGCGGTTGTGGTGGGAGGTGGGGCATGAGGGTTCAACGGAAATGTTTAACTTATGTCTCTCTCCAGATGTCAGTGTGCGTGTGTGTCTGTGTGTGTGTGTGTGTGTGTCTGTGTGTGTGTGTGTGTGTGTGTTTTATGTCTGCACGTTTGTGTATTTGTGTATGTGTGTGTGTGTGCATGCACTGTATGTGTGTGCATGTTTATTTGAGGGCAGCAGAGAGAATGGGTGAAAGAAGACAGAAAGTGGGAGGGCGAACAAGAGAGAGAAAACAAGGATAACGAGGTGGGGAGAGATGCGATGCAGGGATAATGATCTCACATTAAATATTGGGATCCTTTTGGAGGCCTTCCATCTGTGAGAAGGGTCTTGACTTCGGCTCTCCGGCTCTCGCAGTGTCTGCAGGAAAAACAATGAGGCGAGCAATTCGAGTTACAAGGACAATCAGTAAAAAAAAAGTGAGTTTTTCCTGCAGACATGGAGGCAGAAAAAAAACTGCTGAGCCCTAAATGAAAGAACTTTTCCAATAATGACTAAAGTTGCAAAGTTTCAAATTCTCCCTTCTAACTTTTAGAGGTTCTCTACTTCAGTGGATTATCTTACAGCATTCGCAAGTTTTAGGCAAAAAATGTCATTTGGCCATGAAATTAGAAGTTTCATCCTCTGGTGGGTTTTGGCCATGCTGCCATGAAGTCACCGAGGCATAAACCCCTGCCACTAGACTGGCATGGAGGTGCATGCTTTTTATAAGTGATATATTATAGAGTCAGAAAACACCTCTGAACATCTGAACTCTGAACCTGGGAAAACACCCATGTGTGCCTATGAGGTGGTGGTGGTGTGTGTGTGCGTGCATGTGTTTGGGCAGAAAATGAATGAGATTCTCTGCATCCTAAGCACTTTGATCTTAACACACATGATGGACTTGTGTTATTTCTAATCGCATGAAAAGATTAGTCTCCACCAACAGAGAACTGATTTGATCACTCTTCTCTCACAGAAGTCAACCAGTGACTGCATTAGCATAAGTCAAACGGGGTCAGTGGCATTGTTAGCAGAAGTCAAATCGGGGAATGGCTAGATTAGCATATGCTATGTCAAGAATGTATAGATTGGTGATCTGTAGCGTGGAAACAAATTGTGCTCGTCATTTCAGCCACTACCCTTTTCATCGTAGCCTTCAAACTTCCATGAGGGATATTAGAGCATACAGTACCTGCTACTGTTGTCCTAACATCACAGGTGTTTGACCTATTTAGTGAGAAAGGTTGGGAATAGGCACCCACCAGCCCAGTACTAAACTCTGAGCGTGGTAAACAAAATCGGATATTTCAGCCAGTAAAAGCCCCAGTAACCAAACTAGATTTTGTTCAAATCTACACACCAATGGCTACTGAAAAATGTTATCAAATGTTATTTTGAAGTATTAAAAAAATCGTTGTTTTAGAATTTTCGAATGAAATGGTTGGTAGGCTAATTAGCATGTTTACGATATCTTTGTAAAAGTTCAAGAGATTCAATGCATTTATTTGTCAATTGCATATTTGCACAGTAACAAAAAGCAGGGGGGAAAAATAAATAAGTAAAAAAAAAATGAGTAAATGTTTTAAGGGGTTTATAAAAAAAGGAAAAGTGCTGGGACAGTTATGCATTCATGTGGCTTGGGGAAAGAAGCTCCTTCTTAATCTTTCAGTTCTGGCTTTGAGGGACTGGAGGCAGGATAATGACAGTCCTTTTCTTTGATTTTCTTTGCCCTTGACTGGCAACGCCAGGGGAAAACGTCATGTAACCCAGGTAGTTTAGTCCTGACAATGCTCTCAGCACATTTTATCACTCTGTGCAGGGCCCTTTTATCCTGAGAGTTGCTATTTCCATACCAAGTTGTTATGTTCCCAGAAAAAACAGACTCTATCGTAGCAGACTAAAAGGTCTTCTGCAGCTCTGTGGATATTCTGAATTTCTTCAGCCTTCTGACGTGATACAGACGCTGGTCTTGCTTTTGCTTCAGTTGGTTGGAGATGTGTGATCCTTGAAAATCCTCAAAAAGATCCTCAGAGATGGTTACACCAAGGTATCTGAAGCTGCCCACTCTCTCTACTGGGTCACAATAGATCTCCCGTGGAGTATAATGTAGTACTCTGCTTCTCCCATCTGAAGTCTACCAGTAATTGCTTGGCTTCAGAGACATTCAGTTCTAGGCTGTTTTCCTTACACTAAGATATCAGTACCTCAACGTCATACAGAGAGTCTCATTGTTGTTGGAGATGAGTCCTATGACCACTGTATCGTCCGCAAGCTTTACAATGTTTGGAGCTGTGTATAGCTGTGCAATCATGAGTGTATAGAGAGTAAAGCAGGGGACTCATTATACATCCTTGGGGAGCACTGGTATTGAGGGTGATTGCAGTGCCCAATTTTCACCGCCTGAGGCCTGTCTGACAAGAAGCTGATAACACAGGAGCAAAGTTTGTCCCATTTTTTTCTGCAACAGAACTTTATGGTTGTGTTCCTGTATAGATGTAGTTTGACTTTGTCAGTTATATGAGAGAGTGAGGTATGGCAGGGGATGTTTCTTGCTGTATATATTGACATTCTGAATCATATGATGTCACTTTCAAATATCCTCCACACACAGGCACACTCACAGACACAGACACACACACACACACACACACACACACACACACATACACATACACACACACAGACAAACTTTCAAACCTACTTCTGTGGGTGCTTCGGTGCTTTTTTGGTGTGGACCACCAAACAGTCCCACAGAGGGATAGGAATGAGGTCTGAGTTGTTTTTAGGAGAGAGAAATGGGTTAATAAGCATGTGGCCTCTTCACCTCTTAATCACAGAGAGACAACACTGCCTCCACTTTGGGACCATCGCCAGGTTACTTTCTGATGTTCATCTGCAAAAGAGCTGGCAGCCAGTTGTTTTTTCATTCCATACCTGTGTGCGGGGGGAAATGAAACATTTGAGCAATTTCCTGAAGGGGAAAGGCGAACAGTAGCTGAGGTCATTCCCGACAAAAGCCTGTTCGGGAATTGTCTCTTTGAATTAGTGGTGATGATGACACAAAATTCCCCTCCCGGGGGACTTGTCTGTGTGGGCTGACCTTGCATTGGACCGGACTGGTCAGAAACCTGCTTTTTCACGACTGCGTCCACCTCTGAGTTTGACTGTGTGAGGACCTGCCTGCTTTGTCGACAGTGTTTCTGGGCCCGGGGACGGATGAGTCTAGACTTTGATAATATAACCTTGCTGTATTTATTTTATGTGACAAAATCCAGGGTCTTTTAAGGAAGCGTGAGTTATGAGCTTTCAGGTCAGAAGAGGGGCACTATGCAGTTTATTGAAGTCATATAAAGGAAGATGAGTTCTATGACTAATGCTTTTGTAACATCGCAAAAAACAGCTCAGTGTGTGTTGGCTTGCTTGTGTTAATAAATATTCAGATGTCTCAATTTTACTCCCACTAGGTTTATTTGACAACAGTTAAGAGACATATTTTTTATTTGAAGCTGTGATTGTGTGTGTGTGTGTGTGTGTGTGTGTGTGTGTGTGTGTGTGTGTGTGTGTGTGTGTGGTGTGTGTGTGTGTGTGTGTGTGTGTGTGTGTCTGGGGTGTTGTGAGTCTGAAAGAAGAGGTCTCATGTTTCAGTATGTGTGGTATGAATCTGAGCTTTGGAGACATGCCTATGAGAAGCAGGTGATGTACTGTTTACTGTCAAACTACAGCTGCTTAGGTTTGGAGGAAATGCGTTCACCAAAGTGTTTTGGTCAGCCCGCCCTCGCACTATAAACTGAGCAGGACATGACCCAACGTGATGTATAGCAGCTGATGAATTTGTCAGAATATGACTACATTTCTTTGATTTTTAATAGGGCTCGGCTGAATGCCCACTGTTCTAAGAACAGTTTTAATGTCACCTTCTGTGGTCTGTGAGGCTCTCCAGGTACTTTCCATGGGCATCCCTGAAAGCACATTCCAAAGAGGCTCCACGTATACTTGTCTGCCAGTGTATAAGTGTGTGTCTGGAAAAGGAAATGATTCTTCTTCCCCTCCAATCCTTCCTGTCTGTTAAATTGGTGTGTGGGGGGATGGGCGCTGGCTTCTGTCTTATGCTGATGTGTTGTTGGGTGAACCTGAAAATGACATACAGTACAGCCATGATACGTGTTTGAAATCTCCATCAGTTAGCACGGCTTTATATTTTCCTTAAGTCTTGCTCTGTGTCAAATATGAAGCATTCTTTTAGGCCGTTATTAATGCCTTCGTGGACGGCACAGATGTGGTAATGAGAAATGTGTTTTTGTCTGGTCGGAAAAGACAGTTTTTGTAGATGAAGATTCTAAATGTAGATTGTGGTATATTACATCTAAATACCAATACCTCAAAGCTCATAAGAAAGGGAGCCCTTTGGCTACTATGTTTATGAGATTGGTCCATCGGGCCTCAAATATCTGCTTCTCTCAGAACTCTCCCAAGCTGACACCTACAGCTCTTGGCATAACATTTGATGTCTGGAAAGCATCACAGACGTATCACAGAGTAACAAATCCGCACACACACACACACTGAGAAACAACATTCAAATAAATGTCCATCTGGAGTCCGCCCAGCTGGACGGCCAAATGGCTCGGTCAGGCGCTGCGCTCTTTAGCTGAGGCAGAGCTCGAAGCATGCGGCCCTGGATTTGTCCGGCGCACGGCCGTGCCAGGTTTGGTCTCAGGGGTAAAGAATGCTGTTTATGAAGGATGCACATTTCTCAGCTTCATCACACACCACACACACACACACACACACACACTCACACACAGAGACACACAACCCTTGCGGCCCCCCCCTCTCCACTCTCCTTCATTCCTGCTGTAAGGAGAGGAATTTTTCACAAGTGTCGCTCAGAGATTGTTATCTGGCTACGCAGAAGAGGCTTAGCTCTGTCTATGGGACTTTTAGCTAAGACACAGCTATGTGTGCATGTGTGTGTGTTTATTTACAACAAACTGTTTAAGGGCTGTGCTTGATTGATGAGTTATATAAAACTGGGGAGAGAGATAATAAATGTGCACTAAAGTGTGGCCTAACGTTGCCTCTCCATCAGATAGGTTTCCTCACAGCCGTAGATCATCCTCTGAATAAAGCATGAGAAATTCAGTAGAAAATAACCAGAGGATACCATTACTGTATATGTGCATACTATATGTAGAGGCATTAAGTTACTGTGACACAAGTATGCAGTCAGACCCTTCAAGGTTGTTAACTGACCTATTATAAGCACAAATCCCGAGACGTAATCTGCCTATTGGACGCTTTCATTTAAAAGCAGCATGTGTAAATGGCTAGATGTGAATGTGAGCTCTGGGGCTCCTATTGGGAGTGCTCGGTGATGGCCTCTGCTCTGTGTCCCTTGCATGTGCGCAGCTGGTGTTTTATGTGGTGGTGAAGACGCTCTACACGCTGGGCCACAGCCTCTCCCTCATCGCCCTCATCACTGGCAGCGCCATCCTGTGTCTGTTCCGGTGAGAATGGTGACAAGAAGATGGTTTCTGTACACACACACACACACACACACACACACACACACACACACACATAAACACAGACACATTGTGGAGTGTTACAGTAAAAGAGCCTTTGACAGATATTAATGGCGATCATTAAATACTTGGCCTTGCTGTGCCTGTTGGTATTTTTGGATATCCCACACATCCCACCACTATTTATCCTTGGTGACAGTGAATTAAACATCACTATCTTGTTTTGATAATATTTATCTCGCCAGGCACTGCTACAGTAGGGTTCACATAAATGAACAAACCGTTTTGATGAATGATGTATTTCATTAATTTTGCTCTGCAGCTCCAGAATAGGATTGTTTGGTTGAGATGGTGTGGGGATTTTTCATTAACAAGATGATTATGTTTTGTGGATGAGTGGTTGTCTGTGTGTGTGTGTGTTGTTCTGTGTGTTTGTAAATATGTGATGCTATCTAGGAAAACCCCTCACATGGTGCCAATTTAAGATTCTGATACCATCCTAGCAACATTCTGTACTCGGTCTCCTAGCAAAATCCAGGATACCATCCTCCAAAAATCTTGGATGTTGCTAGGATGGTATCAGAATCATAAGTTGGTAAAATTGCACCATGTGAAGGGTTTTCTCAGATCGCATCATACAGTATGTGTGTGTGTGTGTGTGTGTGTGTGTGTGTGTGTGTGTCTATAGAAAGCTCCACTGCACAAGGAACTACATCCATCTGAACCTCTTCCTCTCCTTCATTCTGAGAGCCATAGCAGTGCTGACCAAGGATACCATTTTGTTTACAGAAGACGAGAACTGCTCAGAGCAACCATCCTTTGTAAGTCCCCAACACCCGCAGAGGCAACAACTACACATGCCTCTGTTACAAAATCAGATCATGGTGGTCATGGAGCAGATATTCTCTCTCTTCCTCTCTCTCTCTCTCTCTCTCTCTCTCTCTCTCTCCCTCCTCTCTCTCTCTCTCGCTCTCTCTTTATCTCCCTCTCTCTAGGTGAAACATTGTATTGAGTATGTAGCGCTCAGTAGTAAGGATTTACATGAGTTGTCAGTGTGTTGATAGGACTCAAGTCAGCCCCATCTCTCCCTTTCCCCATTATCTGTGCAGATTGGGTGCAAGGTGAGCTTGGTGTTTTTCCATTACTTCGTAATGGCCAATTTCTTCTGGCTGCTGGTGGAGGGCTTGTACCTTCACACCCTGCTCATGGTCATCTTCTCCGAGAACAGACACTTCATCGTCTATCTCCTCATTGGATGGGGTAGGTCTGGCCCAAATCACTTTTACTTCCAGCCAATCCATCCAAGAGCTGTGTCCTCAGTGACGAGCGTTAGATGGGATGTGGTGGAGAGGTTTTTGGGCCTGTGCCTGGAACACAGAGCTGTATCTCCTAAAGTACTCCTTTCACTTCCTCTGAGCGACTGCTCCTGAATGTGCCATGAATCTGTTTCCCGTCTTTAGTATGTATTTTTTTTTGAACCCCTCACCTCTCAACTGAAAGCACTTACAGTCATTAGAGCACTCAAGATCAGTACTTGGCAACGCAACCTGTCAGGAAAGGTTTTGCATTGACTTTTAACCTCGTTGGATGTGTAGATGAAAGAAAGTTTACCAGTGCTGTGAAGCACACCCTGATGGCTATCCCTCCACATTCTCTCTCTTTCATCCTGATAGGAGCAACAATCAAATGGCATTAATCAAATGCGGCTTTTGTTGGTTGTACACACACACACACACACACACACACACACACACACACACACACACACACACACACACACACACACAAATACAAACTTCTCTCTCTCTCTTAGTGTCCCTGTCTTTTCAACTTAAGATTTAATCACTCTACAAAGCCAGAGCTATCTGCATAACATTCTGCTTTACACTCCACACTGGGGAATTGTTGTCCTTTAGGAGAACACAAGAAACACACAGCTCTCATCCTCGTTGTTTCCATGTACCGTGCAACCACTTACTTTTACACTGGGGCATTTCCCCTGTCGATCTAACCTGGAAAAAAAACTTTTCCCAGAGGAAGAGAGAAATGAGGGTCTTGGATGCTCTCCTAGTGCTTCTATTGGAGTTGCTGTGGCTCGCGTGGACTTTGGCTCACCAGGAGCATCAAATCAACACCTCGTTAAGATTCCCTTTCATGGTGACAGTGATAATAAAAAGACTCGCTCATTTAGTTGTCTCAGTTTTCCCACCAGGTTTATTTTTGACGACACTTAAGGGCCAGTTTTTATTTAAAGCTGTGTGTGTGTGTGTGTGTGTGTGTGTGTGTGTGTGTGTGTGTGTGTGTGTGTGTGTGTGTGTGTGTGTGTTCACAGCCATCCTTTAAATGATCACAGTTTACTTCTATGAATTGGACACTGTATTGGACAACTTCATCATTCAGGAAGCGCTCTGCTAAACCAACCACTTCATACCTCACCCTTATCTGTGCCATTACAGTTCTCTAGTTGGGATGTACAGAGGACTTTCTCAATGTTAACTAAATCAGTTTTGCCATGACATTTTCAAAAATGGAGCAAAAAGTGGCGAGTTTTTTAGTTTTAGTTTGTAGGAGCTTTGGCTGCAAGTAGTGTAGAAAGCCAATATACAGAAAGTAATCTAAGATCAAAAAAAGTCCACACTCACTTAAATCCTTAAAATGTTTTATTCAGGAGCCTGGGCAGGAAGTCATTTGCTCTTCATTGAAATTTAGCAAACAAGAGATATGCCGCTCTCTGCGATGGCGGGATTGTTGCTGATATCACAACCTCTGCTGTAATGGTGTCATTGTTTCTCAGTATGTTGATGGGTCATCTCTCTGATGTGGTGCTCTTCTCCTCAGGGTTCCCCACAGTGTTTGTGATAGCATGGATCATCAGCAGAGTTTACCTGGAGGACACAGGGTGAGCATCTGAGCACAGCATTTATGCCATCATATTTTGCTGCTAGTTTGTACTCCAGGGAACAGACAAAGGGAGAACAAATCTTGTTGGACAGTTGTTCTGCTTTGATCCATGTATTGCATGATGCATACCATTCTTGTGATCATCTAGGATGTTGTATTATTCGACACTCTGATCCAATGTGTCAGCAAGTCCTAGAGACAGTGTACTCCCTTGACAGACACTTCTCAAACAAAAATCAAGCAATGTGAAAGAACAAAGGATTATTCTCATATTGGACATATTTTCCCCTTCTGTTAGGTGCTGGGAATGGAATGACTCAGTCATCCCTTGGAGGGTGATCAACTGGCCCATTATGGCGTCTGTTATAGTAAGTGTGCTCCATATCTCCTTGTTTATGTCCCCCAATCTCAAAACTGTTAAACAGAATGCCTCGTGTGAGGAATGAGTGCTATGTCTGTTTATCATTACTTGCATAAACCTTTTACCAGAACAGTTTTACTTTTACTCCACTACATTTTTGGGCAGGTGAATTCATCTTTTAGGTTTTTTTTTGTCAAGTGATCGATTGCTGTTGATATACAGTACTCACAATATTGATGTTACCATAACTAGCCATTGCATACTGTATGGGCACTATCAAACACAAAAGGGAACATCTTGATTTGGTCGGTAAAGTTTGGAGGATGGATGGATAATTTGTTTTTAGTTATTTCTGTCAACAAGACCAGTCCTGAGGTCCAATGAATGCCTATGTGGACATTTCAACTGTAAGGCATTATGAGACTGGGAAAGGTTTCCACAAGTGGAAATGTAAAAGGAGGACTTCTACTGGAGCTAAGTGTATCTCTACTTTCACTAAGTGGTTGTCATTTTTTCCACCACTGGTTGTTTGCACCCCAAACCTGCATTTTCGGGTTTCTGTTAATGGGCTTAACACTTCAGCACTTGTCCACTGACATGAGCTTCGCCCCCCCCAACCCCACAAATAGACGGTCTCTATGAAAGTAGTGTCAGAAGTGCAGTTGATCACATCCCCACGCTCATAGTGTTTTCAGAAATGAGACAACAATAGATAAATGCAGGTGTGTGGGTGGGTATGTGTCAAGCTGAGCTCCATGTGGGCCACTTTAGAGAGAGACTCTCCGTGTTGCCCCACAAAAAGCCTCCGAGCTGACGCTCTGTTTTCCGTTATCTCCCCGAGCTTTAATTAATGCCTACGCCTGCATTTGACCCGCCAGCCTTCTCAGAAGCTTTAACAGTGATCGTGATACAAAGCAGAGCATCAATCCATTCAGATAAAGTCAAGACACATAATGGTGTGATTGAACCCTATCATAGTGCAAACTGCAGGGAGTGCTTTTAAAGAGTATGAAAGCAGCAACCAATTGTTTGTATGTTTACAGGAATATATATTTATGCGTATGTATTATGACACCTGTGGAAAATAATGATACATATTGTGATAAACATGGTGCTTTTTTCTCCTTTTATTAGATCAATTTTATCCTCTTCATCAGCATCATACGGATCTTGGTGCAGAAGCTGAGATGCCCAGATGTTGGAGGAACTGATCAGTCTCAGTACAAGTTAGTCCCTCACATTTACATGTCTGATTATAGTGCTAAACTGACACAACACGCAGACATGCTATTAAACAATAGAAGTTAGTGCAGAGTGCCCTTATATGAACTGAAACTGCCAAAAGTCTAGAGCTGAAACTGCCAGTTGTCATTCATTGATTCATATGGAGCACTTTGGTTTCTAGGCTGATCTATTTCCCAAATGATTTTTTGTCTATGTTTCATTGACATGGAAGCCTCAAAATGGGTAGGAATGTATTCAGACTTAGACAGAGGGAGCGTGCTGTTCTTTGAAAACTATTAATCTAAACAGCTTGAGTGCTTGCAATCTGGTTTATTGTTCTCTGTGCTCTTGCAGAGTAAATGAGATGGGGTAATTTCACACAGTGAAAATGTTACTTCTACACCTTTTGTTACTGCTTGATTGGGCAATTAGTCAATCTTGGATATTTATGTATTTCGACTTATTTTTTACATTAAGTTCTGGTTCAATATCCATCATGCAACATGCAGTCTGTCTACATTGTTGTATTATCTTTTTTTTTGCTCAGGAGGCTGGCAAAATCAACACTTTTGTTGATTCCCTTATTTGGAGTACATTACATAGTGTTTGTGTACATCATGGAGAAGAACAGTGAAGCCATAGAAAAATACAAAATATTCTTTGACTTGTGCGTCGGATCATTTCAGGTAAGGATAAAGCTTGCTAATCTTGCACCTAGCAGTAAACTTCAGAGTGGTGTGTTGTGAGAAGATGTTATCAGCACTCAGTCCCAAAAAAGAAAGATTAGGCTACAGAGAATCTGGGAGCATTACTGTGTTACCACGTAAGTCAAGTCCTCTGAACCCTCTTTGGCTTTTAATGATTGGATTGGAGTATGTGAGACCCTCTCTTACTTACCAACCATATCCACCAGCATGACTGAACTGATCCAAGAAGAGCCCTTAGAAATGAGTGTGCAAAAGAATGCACTTAGGCTACTTGTAAATATGAACTTCACAAAAACTCTTATCTTCCAGATCCAGTCATCCTTCTGTTGTGAATGAATGTAATAAATTATTTTGTTATCTCTAGGGCCTTGTTGTTGCCACCCTGTACTGCTTTTTGAACAGTGAGGTAAGCCCTTCCTCCACCCAGGCTCCTTTTATGCCATCATACATTTCGACTTAGGCTACAGACAGACAGATACAGACAGGCAGACAAACAGACAGACAGACCCGATTACAATACCTTCAGTCCTTTAAAAGCACAGGATTGGCATGTTTATATTTAGAAATTAACACCCATACACTCATAAGTCAGGATACTTCATCCAGGAACTTGTCACAATATAAATATTTTAAAACTATTGAAATGCTAATGCAATGATTGTACATGCTAAATTGTGTTTGCTGGGTTCCCATAGCAACAGCAAAAGAACTAGATGCCAAGTGAGCATACATAATAAGCATTCCGTCACTGCTCCATAACTCCATAACTGGATTTAATATGTCAGTTACATGAGGAATGGATGATTAAAATGTAGTTTAAAACAGTGCATAGTGTTAAAAGCCATTAAATGTTGCAATGAAACTAACAATACTAGCTCCAATTCTTCAGAGCAGTCATCCTCAGAGTTGACCCCAGATCAGTTGACAGGCTCTTTGTGTTGCCTGTGGACCTTCATTATACAGAAATGCCCATCTGCTTCAGGGCCGAATAAAATCTGAACACATTATATTCTAACTGGAGGACATGGCTACAGTGCTGAGCATTGCAGGCAACTCTTGAGTTTTGTATCCTACTGTCCACGTGCCCCAGGTCCAGAGCGAGGTGAAGCGGAAGTGGCGAAGCGTGTGCCTTAAGCGCTATGTTGGCCAGGACTACCGTCAGCACAGCTCATCCATCTCCCGCAACGGCATGGACAACGTGTTGCAGTTCCGCCGCAACACCCGGGCTCAGTCCTTCCTGCAGACGGAGACCACCGTGGTGTGACCCGGACTTTTGGGGATCAGTGGGACGGACATCTCCTGGAGATTTGACTCTGACCTTTCTACTGGGGGGTACAACCGACTAAAGTGTGAAGTCCTTCTTGTGCTATTAATTTGGTTTTCATTTTCAAATCCCAGAATTTGGTCTTAACGTTGTCTTCTGGGTCATGCTTAAATGTCAAACTTTTACATCACAACTGCTGTGGTATTTGTCACAGTAGCTTTGTGCTTGAAGCTTGATGATCTGATTAATATGGTTATTTTAGTACCTCTTTGATACTGGCTTGATGCTTGGTGGCATTTAGGTTCAAATTAAGTTTGCGTCATTGTATATCACAGATATATGCTCAAATCAAAGACAAAAGTCACACAGGGGACAAGGCAGCTCATTTACTAGGGTTAATAGTCCACGGTATTCAAGTGTGCTGATAATCTTAAAGAAAGGGCGTCTGACAATAAAAGGGCAAGGCATTTATTGCTCACTCACACATCTGAATGTAAAGAAAACAAATGTGGTGATGAAGACATTTCATGCATCTTATACTGTACACACTGACATATATGTAACACCACAGGTCAACAGTTATATATATATATATATATATAGGCCCATTATATTGTACATATTTGACATGGGCCTGGTCCATGACATTCTTGCTGTGTTTGTGATGATTCTACACTTCTCTAAAGTATTTAACACAATGCATTGTGGTGTAGGTGATGCCTTTATGTTATGCTGAGAGCCCCTTCTGTTCAGATTTTGTTGAGGTGTGGTCTTGTTTGTAAACACCATTACAGAGTCATCATTAGAAATACATTAACAGTGTTAGTGATAGCGCTGCAAATTTAACAAGTTCTTTCTCCAATATATCAGCATTACATTATTATCTAATTTGCCCCCTTTCCTTACAAAAAAAAACAAGCTGGTGTTTTTATGAGTTTCTACTACTCTGGTGGATTTAATTTCTAAATGCCACATTAAAGCACAATATGAGTAGACCTTTATTCAAAGGTGTACTGAAAATGCAAGCCATGCTAAGGTTTAACTTCAAATTCTGCTCTCTATTTTGTTGCTGTTGTAAACTCAGTGTTCATGGGAAAAGACTTCATGGAGGGCACAGAATGAATGTCATTAGTCGATGATAATGTTTCACAGCATGTGATTGTATTTTTCATTTTTTTGTACATGTGTATTTTTTTGTTCTAATTAAACAGGATGGATATACTGTAGAAAATATATTATTGTAATTGTGTGTACAGAGTTGTATATACAGTAGGAAATGTTCTTGTCTAGGAGGCTTGTTTATTTCTCTAAGGTCTTTTACATGGAACATGGAGTTCTGGCATTGTTTATTTGTTACAGTGTTATGAAGTTCAGTCTTAATATCATCTAAATGAATCTTTGTGCCATATAATGTTTTTTTTTTAATATTAGCAAAAAGACAAAGGGAAACCATGAAATAAAAGTTGATTCATTATGTATTTATTTTGTGTCTGTTTGGTCTCAAAACCAAATGTATTTTTCTGATACTGATACAGTGACAAAATCTCAGGCTTAGAAAGAGACCTGTATCCTCTTCAAAAGCCAGTTTGTCATTATGCATATTTTTTTTAATATGTCAGCATTTTTGAAATGTTCAGTTTGGGATTTTATTCAGCATGAGGAAGGGCTTGGATATCAGTCAGTCAGTGAAATGAAGATGGGGAAAGTTTTAAGGCTGCGTTCTTGTCAGAAGTTGTCCTTTGGAAGGTTGGCTGATCAAATATGGTCTATGTGTCGCAAATCAAACCAACATATTTAATGCCAGTCAGTATCATCTGCACAGTATGCACACAGCTTTGTCGCATGCACTACTGTGTATAATTTTTCAGCTTTTTGCATACTTCTATTCTTGACAATGTGCTTTACTTGCTGTCTCCGTGAAGAAAATACCACATGGCAATGTGCCAGTGCTTCAGTAGAGTAAAAAAAGTTTCAGCTCTCTAACTATGAATACAGGATATTTGAAGGCTTACCAACCTTAATACCCTGATATGATAAGAAAATAAACAGTTCAGATATCATTCTGTATCTATCATCAGACTTGACTGCTTGAGAGTGCGGATCACTGCGTGATATCACCACACAGATTCTGTCTGGCCAGCAAACACAAGTTGCATGTGGCAGTTAAGCAGTTCTCTTTTTTGACCAACAAGCCTCAACATGAACTACAAAAAATACAACCTATTTTGTTTTTCTATGCTGTATAAATGTCTTGTCACAGAATGAAGGGGCTTTCTTCTGATGGCAGTTGGCTCTTTCAGCTGTCCGGGTGGCAACCTTAGGACAGTCAGGGTCTATTGTGATGGCTTAACTCTGCAACAGCTGCCCTTTCAGTACCCAGGGCATTGAAAACTTCTTTGATGTGCTTCACTATGGCCCTTTTATTCTCAGACCAAGTAGCAGACGACGACCTTATGTCATCCCAGATTGTGGAAAAGGATTCTACCTGGCATAGAAGAAGGCTTACGAAAGTCTCTTGGCAGAGAATGGCTTTGCCCAATGCTTCCTTTGTACTTCAGAGTGGCAGTGCAGCCGGGCAGGGGGGTTTTAAGCGACAGAGTAAACTAAGGGACTCATGTCAGGAGGTTTCAAGCCTGTTAATTCCCCTGCTGCTTTGATGCTCCACCTTATAAATAGTGCAGGTAAATTTCTGCTCGCGTGCACGCAACATCCCTGCTGATGGTTGTTTACTTGTGTGCTGGGAAAACACACACACTCCTGACAATACTGTCTGTTTTTACAGTGTCCACCTGCAAGGGCTACCTGACTTGAATGTAAGCAATGGGTCCTACAAGACTGTGAGATGAGATTTGGGACCAGTACAGCACCTTGTCTCCTTTCTGTATTTTTGCCAATGTCTTTGGCTGAGTTCAGTTTTGGACTTAATGTTCAGTAGACCAGGGGTCCGCATGACTCACTCTGTGATGTCACATGGTAGACAAAGTTTATCTAGTTGTATATATTCATTAACTGAACGTGGCTAAATGCTGCACTTCTTTTTAATTAGCTGCTAACTTTCCCCCCTCAGGCCCTGAGCTGATTGAAGAGATGCTAGGGGACCGCTAACGCTAACCTGAGCTGACAGATGCGTCAGGACTGCCCTTGACCATGTGTATGAGAATGAGAGACAGATGGCCAGCTTTATGCTCTTTGAATAATTTCCTTCCTTGGCACAGGCAACAATATGTCTGACAGTTCCTGAATATACCAGTTAAAAGATTAACAGAAAGGTTTGTGTCAGTAATTTCATCATTTTTGTCAAGCTTTGTCTGAAAAGAGCACTGTATAGAGGGAGATTCTCTGGATTTGACCTATCCTGAAAATATTATAGAGGCCTACAAAAAATGTATGACTAAATGATCACATTTAACCGCAATTTGCTTTATAGGGTGGAGAATGTTCCAAATCAGACAAACAAATCAAAATTAATTTGACCTTGTTTCCTTTTTTTGTGAAATGTGATTTCCTTTCCTTAACAAAGTGTCACATCCACAAAGAGGTCCAGAAATCAGTCTTAAACTGAGGGGTAGGCCTAATAAAAATGAAAGTTTGAGGCTTGGAGAAAAAAAAACTTTGTTGACTGTCAGGTTGGAATAGCCTTACCTGTGTTTCATTTGAAATGTTTGGTGTGAGCAGAAGGCTGATGCTGTGTTCAGAGACTATAGTGGCAGAAAGTCTTCAGTGACTCTGACTGATACTTTTAACCTCTGCTCCCATTTTAAAGTTGTTGACACCATGTGGAGGAGTGTGGGGGTCTGGGCTGATGCACTTGTACCTCGGCGTGACAGGAGTTGTCTTGTGTGACGGGGTGAGAGAACAGGGAGGGCGTCTGTGAGGGCGTCTGTGACACAGCGAGGGGTGGTCATTCAGGCAGAGAGGAAGAGCAGGTGAGTGAAGGAGAAAGAGAGAGAGTGTGGTGAGGGATGAGGCTCAGGGGACTTGATGTGGTGGCACCTTATGCAGGATACACCCCCACCCCCAGACATACATACACACATGCAGACCTTCTCCGCTTCATGGATTGCTGCATCTAGTTTAATCCCTTTGACCCTATTTCAGTTTTGTTAATTGTGTCTTTTCCCTTTTGTATATTTCTTTATTTTTCTATGTATATGCATTGTCCAAATGAGTGACGGCAGGTGTACCTACAGAGTTTTACCATCCTGTATGCATTTCTCCAGCACTAAAATGACCAGGTCTTCAGTTTGTTGTTACTTATCAATTCACAGCGGAGGACAATGGAAACTGAATCACCTCCGTTCTGAGTGACTTCGCCTGGCAGTCCTCACTTAGAGAGAGCCTGCTCATGCTGGCACATCGCAACGAGCACTTCCTCTAATACGGTCATTAAAGCCCTACCACTCACAGCACGCTGCCTTTCAGTTCATGTTAGGGCCAGTGTGATCAATAGAGCCTGCGGTGACTGCAGGATAATGGGTGCTGTTTGCTATCATTGCTGTTGTGAGAGCAACATCAAGTCCATCTGCTTTTATTGACAGGCAACAGAGGCTTTCTCCTCGCTGTCTGGGTCAGGGTGAGAAATCAATACAAGGTGAGTTTCCAAGAGAAAAATGGCAATTAGAAAGGAGCCAGTTTCACTGTCCAAGAGAAATGTTAGAAAAACTGCATTGGTGGGTGCTGTGACAGAAAAAACAAATAGACTTCCATTGGCAAAGTTTTAAAAAAAGCTGCCTGCCTGTTTGATTCAGAAAATACTTTGTCATGTTTGGTGTCTGAGAGAGAGATTGGGGTGCCTTGGGCCGAAGTGTGAGGTCCGGCGGGCTCAGATGGACTGGGCCAAAGCAGACCCGCTGGCAGCAGATGGGAGTTCTACACACCTTGAATAATGAGTGTTCCAACCAGGAGGGGGAGAGAGCAATCGCTGCTCACACTGTCCTCCCCGCACACTCCCCCTCCCCCAAGAGGGTAGTCAAAAATACCCACACAAAAATAGAAAATAAGAACAGGACAACATTCACCCCCATAGACGTTTCATAAACATGCTTCTAGACAGCACTTGTCGGAGTGCCCTGCTTCATTCAGGTTTCAGACGTGTGAATAAAATACAAACTTCAGAAGACCTGAAAGGACAAAATAAATCGTGCCGTACGCCCCCAGCTCTTCCAGATTGGATTCATGAATGTACTGTAAGAATAATTCCAAGTTCCATCCATGTCTTTTGAATGGCAAGTTAGATTCATGCAGGGCATATGCATGGCGTTTAATTATATCTCTCCTTTGTTCCTGGTCAAGTTCATTTGTAGGTGGGTCAGGGAAAGCAGTCAAGCCATAAACAGACCTCTGTGAGCAGATGGCTGGCCGAAGACACTGGAGGAACAGTGGCCCATGATGCAAATCTGCAAATGAGGACACCTGAATGGACATGTGTGCCAGAGATGGACTCCTTCGTCAGTACTATAGGATAGACGCCAAATATCTGTCTCTGCTTTTCCTGATGTGCTGGGTCTCTTTCAGAGGCATTACTGAGATCATTTATCACTAAACTCTACATCTCTCTTTTTTTGAAATAGATCAAAATTAGTGTTTCAATAATCAGAATGTGCTTAACTTGATTTGTTTTTTCGACATTGGCACCTCAGAGTGAGCTTTGCCCTCGACTGGAGTCATTGAGGAGAAAGTAATGTTGCTCCAGGCATGCCAATTAAGATCAGATATATTTCTCTCTGTTTCACTCCTACGCGTCAGGGTCTAATTAAAGCACAGCCTTTGTTTTTTGTCAATTTATAATGCTCCCATGGGAATGGCGAGATTTGTCCGTGGTAATATTATTCCGGGTTTTGTTTTGAATAAATGCATGCCAATCTTGTATCTCTCAAATGTGACCAGGGCTGCACGTACATGTGTTCTAATGTTTGAATGAGAGTGGAGTGCATCCCCAGTACACTCTGCTTCATATTCCTTTTAAATGAGCCGTCTTCAGCACTGGTAGGACTAGTAGCTCGGAGTTTCCTCGGTCACCCCCAGATGTATCTGAGATCCACACAGTGGCTTGTGACAAACTGTTGGAGAGATTTTCACCAAGTCCTACCAATTCCTATACCTCAATGGCATGAATCAGAGGAAAAATCCTGCTCTTGATTTCGTGGCTGGGAGAGACTGTGCTCTTTAACACAATATCGCTATACGTATTGAGGGAGTCACACAGTTCCCTTTAAGATAAGTGCTAAAACCCCAATCTTCAGTTTGTCTCTTTGTCAGAACTGTGCTGCTCAGTGAGGTTTTGATGTGAGGACAGACACAGCCACTACCCAGGATTGACTAGAAGGGTTGACCTAGGGGGGCAGACTCCCATCTCATCAGTGGAAATCCTCCATGTAGCCCCCAGCCTGGTGGGCCTGATGTGTCCTCAGCTCTCTCTGCCAGCTTGGCCTGGAGGCTGGGGCCAGACATGGGGCACAGATGTGAATGCGAACCTGCCGGTCACGTCCAAACCAAACTGAGCTTCCGTGAAAAAGAACCTCGCCACCGCGACCCCCTAGAGGTCCGCCGCCTGCATCTCGTTCTGTCATCGAAAAGCTCCTTTCATGTCGCTCAGTGTGACTGTGAGGGCGAAAAGCTGGAGACATGAGAAAGGGAGAAATGTGAGCTGCAAAGCTGCCAGGCTTGGAGACCCCCCCTCCTCCTCTATCTACCCTGTCATCTGAACCACCACCCCCTCCATTCTCCATCCAGATTCTCCTCCCTTGCCAGGCCTCTTTGTGATTCTCTCTTTCACTACTGAATGTTTCATCTCTTTACCAAACCATGCTTCGCCCCAGTAGAATGCCTCTCTCACTATCTAACCAGCAGCACACACAGCTCTACATCTAGGTTCAATGCTTTTATGCCTCCTTACACTTTGCAAGAAAGCGTAAATAATGAATACCTTAGACTTTCACCAAACAGGAGATCTGTATTAGTATCGCTTTCTGCTGAGATTTTACCTTTGACAGACATGTGTTCTTTGATTAGAATAGACAGGAAATTTATTGAAGAAATAGAGTTGAAAGAAAGAAGGGATTAAATATGAAGCACTGTGCCTGTGAAGCACTGTGAAAAAGGGAATACATTTAAAAAAAAGACATACTCATACTTTTTTCCAAAAAGATACAGTTAAATCCAGCTTCTTCCCCTTCTAGCCCCTTCACCCTAAATGGCCCATTGACATGAGCTGGTTAGAGCACTTACTTTGTTTACCTCCATATCTGTCCTCATGACAGATCCTGTCCTCTCCATGGGCATGGTCATGGGGCACGGTCATGAGGTGTGTGTGTGTGTGTGTGTGTGTGTGAAGGAACATGATCACTCTCGACCGTCCGCTCATGAATGAGCCCAGTCATGTTGTACCGAGGGCAGAGTCCATAGCTCTGGTACTGACACTGAACACCGTCTAATTGAATATAAAAACATCAACACACCACTTCCCTCACCCCACTGCAGTCTGTTCACCAGCTGATTTACGGAGCACTTGGAAGCACCCGATTGGGCAAGAAGAGCAAAGAATATAGCTGAGCAAACAAACTAATTATGCCTCCATTCTGTGTCGGAACACAGGGTCAGACACAGCAGCAGCGGTCTCTCGACACAAGGCACTCATGGGTTTTGACAAGAGCCCTTACTGTTATCTCTGAAAGGAGAGGAAAGAGTGTGCTGTGGGGAAATATCCAGCTGTGCTTGGGGACAGTAACTTACCTCCAGTATGTGTGGTAGACGTCATTTGGATGTCTGCCTGTCAACACTAAGACCCTCTCAGGCTTCCGACGCAGTTTATTGGTCTCTCTACTTTTCCAGATCTAAAGTTAATGAGTGCTGAGTTCAGAGCACATAATACTATTCGACCAGGTATGTCATCAACTGAAAAACACTCCATCCCTTGAAGTGTTTCAGTCACAGAGCCTGCCAGGATTAGACTGAGAGTTACCGTGTGCGTCATGGAGGACAGTCGTCTGATTGCAATCATTTCTTGTCTTGCTTGACAAATGTTTACTCATAATGGCCTGTGTTCCATGATGGAGCACCTCAAGACAATTGCGCTCATAGTCCAGCACAGAAGAAACACTCATAGAGATGATAAAGCTGATGGAAAATGTGTTCTGTGTGTTCCATTCACCTGAGAGTTATTTTCTTGTCCCCCCGCCCCCCAAAAGAGAATGGTGTCCATTATTTTTCTTGTCCACCTCACAGATATAATTACAAAGGGTTACACTTTACTTGACAGCATTGACATAAGAGTGACATGACACTCATGAACATGTCATAAACAAGTCAAAGACGTCATTAAGTGTCATTCGGTTTTTGGGTTAGGGTTGAACGACTGGTCTTTTATGGTATAGTGAGGAGTATGACTTCGCATATCATAGCATATATAACAGTATACTGCATATAATATATACTGATTATGAGTATGAATAGTCAATACCTTACATTTCTAGCAGGATGAATAATATGGAGACATCAGTCAAAAACTGAAAAATGCTGTCCTCTTGTGGTCAATCTTGTCCTTCACCATATAAAAATATTGTGTAGAAATTGTTCACTGATGTTTAAAATATTTATGTTAACATATTTGAAAAGACAGACAACATATCATCAAACACTGATTAAGACAATGCATGTGAATTTAAAACAAACCTTTATTTCAGTTTTTGTCACTCAAAGAAATATTGCCACTCATTCAGTAAGGGTGATGTCAGCCTGTAGTAAGTCATCTCTCTATTCTTAAACAATGAATGATGAGTGAGTGAGTGAATGAGTGAGTGAGTGAATGAGTGAATCAAGCTATCAATCCAATCCAATATCAATAACATGTCAAGCTATCAATTGATCAATCAAATATCAGTAGAAAATGAATAAAATAAATCCAGTTAAAAGGGTGGCATGGCAAAATGCTGAACATCACAGTATGTCTGGACGATATGGCGGGCAGTGGTCCACAGGACATCCATACAGTCCAGGCGGGGATGGTGGAGCAGGAGGGTGTGGCCAAACTGAGGAGACTCAGGGGCAGCAGAACACCCAGTCCGACAGCAGCACCAACCCAGGCCCCTCTTTTAAAGTGCCCCCAGGCCTCACCCAGCCAGCTGACACTTCAATCAGGAGACGGGGAGATGGACAAGGGAAAGACAAACAGAGGAACAACATCAATACGGACAGAACAGTTTGGACATGTTCCAGAACAGTGTTTCAGACGGATGTCCACAACAGGGATCTATACAGAAGATGTCTATGCCAAATTAAGACAATATTCTTGAATAAAATGTAATGCCAATAAAATATAAATAAATCAATGTAATCTCACTGTTTGCACTGACCCTAAAATGTACCTGTTCTCGCTTTGCTGTGCTCGCTCCACCTCCAAGGCCTTGAGTTCTGCCAGGTCTGTTTTCACCTCCTTGACTTTTTCACAGGTGACACCTACTTCCACCTCCTGCTGGCTAATGTCTCCTATCTCATCCTCAGGATTGTCTGGGTTCTGAGGTGCATCCATGCTCTCCTAAGGATAAAAAATTAACTGGTATTTAGAAAATGCTTTTATCCACAGCGACCGACCAATTGCAGGCAATGAAACTATTGCTGCTTCTGTTCTTCTGTTCAGATTCTGTCATGTCATCTACTTCCTCCGGAATTAATGTATGTTGAATGTGCAGTTCTTTAACAACTCACCAGCAATCCAGGAATCATGCTGAACTCTTCGGCAAGAGAGAGAGGGCTCGCTGGGGCCAAGGAGAAAGAGCCGTCCAGGTTTAGGAAACTTCCCCCTTCAGTACTGATCACAAAATAAGGATATTTGAGCTTATTTTTATTAATAGGTAGAGGCCAGAGTATGTTAATGTGAAAAACAGCAAAAGATACATACACAACTGCAAATTCCCACTGGCTCTCCAGGTCATTAATGTTACTTTTCAGTTGCTGAGAGGCAGAACAGAATGACGACAATTTGGATTAGCCTGGATGTTTTCATCAGTGTGATTTAAAAACAAACAAACACAGGCAAACTGTAGGAACAATAATGACAATTTGAAGGAAAGCAGTGAATTATACTTCTCCAGTTGTGTTGATCTCCATTAAGGAAGCTTTCTGACTGTCAATCATGCAGTCTCTCTGAAATATAAACAACATGATGAGACTGAATATCATTATATTTAACCATGCATGTAACTTCATCTACTGAACAACTATCATCATGATTGCCATGTTAGCTGTCAACACCTACTTGGTGAATTATTTAATCTCTTTTGGCGAGCTGCAATCTCGTCTCCTGCAGTTTTTGCTACACACAAAAGAAACACATCAATCTTTCAATTGATGGTGTTTGCTTTAGTAAGTGTATCACTTTTATATTTCAAATATATAATATAATTCAACATCTGAATAGCCAAGATGATGAGAACAACAGTACCTCCAAAGTCTGCACGATTTGACTCAGATCTTTGATGTAAGTACACTGGCTACCTTTTAATTTGATCTTTCAGAGATTTGTTTTCCAATTCCAGATTAGCATTTGAGTCCTCATGAGCGTAAAGAGCATTCTGCAGATCTGCATTCATCTTCATCTGGCGAGTCTTGCAGTGCAGAAGGTCCACCAAGCGTATTTTCTCGTCTATGTTCCTACAAATCCAAATAATTCATAGCAATAGTCATATGAACTTATATTAACACTGGAATATACTTTTGATAACAATGTGCTTTTAATTAAATACAGAATCCCTCAGTTTCAAACTCACAGGTGTGAGGAGTTCCAGATTTCCTCCTCCTCGCCATCCAGACTATCTCCCATGGAGGATTTCATATCTGTAAATACTGCAATGAATTACTAACTAAAGTCTAATATAAAGTCTATAGTTTATGTCAACATACTTATAAAAGCTGTGCCATAGAGGCCTATATTTAGTTTAGAAACAAAGCATTTTCACAATAAAGAAGAGCTACTCTGTGCTATCCTTACCATCACTTCCATCTCCAAAGCACACTTCAGCTATTTTAGGAGAACTAGGTGCAGACTTCTCATCAAACAGCAGATTTGAGCTGCTAGTACAAGAAAGGGCACCCTGGTCTTGAACAGGGCAGGCAGACATGTTTCCTAGGAATGTGTCCAACTAGTGGAACTGTCACCGACCAGATGATCTTTCACAACAAATTGAAATTAAATCAGAATCTGAATAGCAAAACTAGAATAATTCTCATCTAAAGATAAAAAACTGAACTGATCTAAACTATCTCAAGCATTTCTTAAATGATCTCAATATTAGCCAAACTAGGATAACCATTAGACGTCATAAGTAGTACCAACTGACATTGGATGACAAACCAAGCGATTCCACCGGGGTTAGGGGCACATAGCCTAGCCCAACATGAAATCTCATAGACCCTTTTTGTAAATAAATGAATAAATAAATATAGTACATAACGAAATAATATTACCATATTACCAAGCCATATTGTGATTATATATATATATATACATATATATATATATATATATATATATATATATATATATATATATATATATATTATTTCAGTTCAGCGGTAGGCTGTCAACTGTCTTATCTGAATAGCAATGTAATGTTTAATATAAACATCACTGGAGAATCCCATACGTTTTAGCGTTAATTATTATAGCCACCAGGGTGCGGCAAGATACTTTCCACCTTATAAGGTCTAGCAGTCAGGTGACTTCATAACCTCGGCACGCAGGTATAGTACTGTAGGCCTAGACCTGGCGAACTGCAATAGGCTTCACCTGGGTGACCCCATAGGCTACAGCATTATAATTTATGTTCATATGTTTCACTGAAAAAATTGCATGTAAACCAAGTATTGGCATAGGCTTCAGTGATAAGATAAATCTTCGAGACAAAGGCTTGCATAGGATTACATAATTAAATCCTTTATCACTAGCCAAAGGCCTATAACACTGCTTCGTTTTTTTCTTGAGTCTGTGAATGAAAGTACTGTCCCGTTTGGGGGCACTTATGGAACACGCACCATACATTCTACATTAGGCCTATGACACCATTATGGTCACAAAATCATATCAAGCTTAGTACGCATCAATAATATATAAAGTATGAAAATTATAACATCAGCAACATTATAGCAATTTAAATCTTATATAGGATCAACATCACCCATTTTCAGCTCAATCATTTGGCTTTATTCCCTCTTGAGCACTGTGCTACGCTGTCCTGATTTACTGTGAGAACTCAAACTAAACTAAAAAAATCAGGAAAACAAACAAAATGGTGAGAATGTGGAAATGAGGAACCAACACCTCCAAATAGAATTGCTCTTAAGAACATGTGCAGGTTTCAACGGTATCTTCAAATTCATGCCATCATCCAAATGCCAGAGCAGAACAGGTAAATAAGTAACTTCAATTAGTGTCATCCCAAACATCCATTTTGAACAGCATCAGAAATATTTCACCTTTGTAACTTAGAAATGGGTTTGTTAGTTTTGTTATTTTATTCTTCAAACAAATCCACCCACCCCTTTGCTGATAGCACATAGATACATAAGGTCATGAAGACAAGAACCAAACACAGAAGAGGAATCCATATCACAGGCTTGCAGAGAGGAGTGGATTCCAAAGTCTTGTGCTCTGTATGTTGCACACACACACACACACACACACACACACACACAAACTGGTGCATTTACTGTCAAAACAAAGTTGTACCACCAAACTGGTCATTGGTAGAGTTCAGCTGGTGAGGTGGAGGATACAGCCTTTGTGTGTGAGCCCTTGAGTTACAAAAGGAACTAACTATTTCACCATGTGTATTATTGAATTGGTTCATATATTCTTCAACTCAGTCAGAATGGAAAGACAAAACAAGTCTTGTAAGGAGGCCCCTGAGAAGTCCCCATTTTCTCTCTATAGAATTGCAGCCATAGATGCTACATAACCACCCACCCCTTTGCTGAAAGCACATAGAAGCACAAGATCATGAAGACAATAACCAAACACAGGAGAGGAATCCATATCACAGGCTTGCAGAGAGGAGTGGACTAAAAAGTCTTGAGGTCTATTGCAAACAAAATAATCAGAAAGGAAAAATGTCCCAGATTTAGAATTTGATAAATTCTCTTCATGTAGCAAACTTTGATAACAGAATATATTTAAGAACATTTGACCATTCCAACAGCAAACGGAATTAACTTTTTCCCCATCACAACACTTTCGACTAATTTATATAAGTTTTGACCAAAGGCAATTGTTTTGGAAAATATATGCATCAGATTGTCTGGAACCAGTGCAGTACAGTGGTTCCTAATCTTCAGACTCACTGACTTCATTAAGAGTATCTCAGTGAGATGAAATTGAGAGGAGATATATGGGTGGGGCCATGCTACCCCTCAACATCACATGGCAAATATTGAAATACTCGAGTTTTTTTTTATGTATACGTTTTTTTAACAATGGTTTTACATTTGAACAGTGAAAATCAATTTAATGAGTTGGGTTAGACTCGGTTAAACTTAAATTTTTATCCATAAATATTTTGTCCTTTGACGTTTTATTCGATTAGAACAAATAGGGTTGTCTGGGTTCACCCAAGCCAGATTAGAATTCTTGTTTTAAAGAAATCAAATCCAGTTTTATGACAGGTTAAGTACTCGTCCATTCTGTTAACATATAGGCTAGAAGGTAGGCCCTGTCCTTATCAGTACATGTGCTCTAACCCACACCTCCCCTTGCTGTAACTCCATTGGTGGGGCCTGCCACACAATTTGGGAACCACTCTGATAATACACTGGTGATATGACTGGGGTTAATTTCAATCACTTGAGCTTGCGTTCATACTTTTTCATTCATATTGGCAAAATAGTAGTATTTATGTGTACACAAACCAATTCAGATGTACTGTACCTGTAGAGATTCTCTCCGGAGATGTCGGTCTTGTGCAGTTTCCAAAACGTAGCAGTTGATCAATGCAGCAGGAGAGCAGCAGATCAGCTTCTGTGATGTTCTTCAGTAGCAGAGCGTGTATTGACTACAGTGACCACAGGTGTCAGGCGCCCCTCATACTCTTCTTTGGTGTAGTCACTCAGCAGTACCAGATGTTTGTCTTTGACTTCATATTTTAAATGCAGTATTTTGACAGGAGGTTGGTGTGCTTGTTGAGTAAACCACAGAACCTCTTGAGTAGCGGGAATACCACATGATAGAGTCACATTTTGTCCCGTTTCAACAGCAGTTTTCTCAGCATGGGCAGAAATGGGAAAACCTTTGAAATGGACAGTAATAAAAAAAAACATTATTTAGATTAAGAATATACCTTCACCTCTTCCTTTCTGTCTCCTTCGATACACTTGAATATTATACTGCTGCACACTCATCCTCTATATTTATTGCATTAGCATTTGTGGTTACATAAGGTCCCCTCTGCAAAGTAATATTTGTTGTTACCTAAGACATCCTCTTATTGTCCTCGCGTTATTGTAATTCATGATTTTGTAAGTCACTTTGGATAAAAGCGTCTACTAAATGAATAAATGTAAACGAAAAAGTATTCACCTCGCAACGTGCAGTTCTGACTATTTATCAAGATTTAGAGCAACTTCACTTTTTTGTGTGGTTTGATTTAAGACCTGGATTCAGTAGCTGGAGGACTACGGCCATAAGGTGGCATTGTAATGGAGGGGATTATGGCTGATCTGATGCTGTCTTATACCCTTTGGGAGAGGCTGCAACCCTCCATGACTTTAATTAACAGCACCAACATACAATTGGTAATTAGTCATTATATTTCTTATCAAAGTTGAATTATATGCATATATCAGCCATGAACAGCTTTCCACAATAATACTGTAAAATAAACATTATTTATGAAGACAAAGAATGGTGCTTACATATGATGACAATGAGTAGCATTCTGCAGACCATCTCTTATTCTGACCATCTCTTCATTTTGGTAGTCCTGTTGGTGTCATATTTATTTGGTTAGTGCTCATTTCCTGTTTACAGTGAAGGGACAAGAGGAAAATACATTTTTAGACCACCTCTCATAGACCATACCATTGTGCACTTCACTTTTGATCAGTTTTGTAAAATCGTTAACCCATGGGATCTTATCAACACCTCTCGGCATCTCTGGTGGTATTATTTAAGGTCTGAATGCCATTTAATCCAGAATGAACACAAACCAGTGTTTGATTTTGAAAACGTAAGCAAGGTGATCTGAATAGCTAACAGCCTTCATGGTGTGACATCATATAGCCTAACAAAGAGTTGACTTAAGGAAATTTCACTTTTCCCAACATTACCTTATCAGTGAGGCTAACATTCTGTGTAACCTACATGTATTTATGTATTTAGAACTTTTTGACTTACACACCCTTATGCACATGGGCAAATTTGCCCCCTATGAATAGGATACTAAAGTGTAACCTTATATTCTTCAAAGTAGCCACCTTTTGCTTTGATGACAACTTTTTACACTTTTGATATGCTCTAGCCAGATTCAGTAATATTTGTTGTCGAAGTCGTCCTCATCTTTGTTGTTCAGGTGGACACCTGGGATGGTTTTCCAGCAGTTATGAGGATAAACTGTCATAACGGTAAACAGCAGAATCTAAAATATGTTGTTGTTAAATAAAATTATTTTGTGGCATATCATAGTTTTGATGTCAAAGAAAAAATCAATGGATGAGACGGTGTGTTCTTTTGACTGAGCTAATATATCTCAAAACACTTTACGTTACAGTCAATATATCAATGTATGTTCAATGTAAACTCTTTTATAAAACAGAGCTATATATACCTACTAGATGAATGAGTTTCTGGAACATATTGCCCCACCACATACCCAGGTTAACCACAGTGACTTCCTGCCACTTACAATAATCTCATGCCAAGTCAAAATGGAACATTCATGTCTTTTACAAGACTTATCAGGACCTAATAACATATTAGTACAATTAAAAGTATGCAGTCTATTTCTTTTGCATGAGTAGACACCAATGTTCTTCCTTATCATGTACCTGTACAGCACGCATTTATAAACAGATAATTGGTCAATGCAACCATCTTGCCTCCTTAAAAAAACCAAAACAGTATTACTGAGTTTCAACTCATGACACACAGTCTGACTGATGATCCTTGCAGATATGTAATGTGTGTAATAGTGTAATGACTGGATGAAAGAGTCGATGGTTTGGTGAGTGTGGTCTTAGTGTGTGTGCAAAGAAGGTTGCAAGGTACTCTGTTTATATGTGCAAGCACCAAATTGCATTTCTACCAGAAAGACTCAGTAGACAGAATAGAATCAGTTAACGATTTAATTAGTAAAGGAACGGCTTGGATGCAAGCATGATAGAGTCCTGAATAGGTAACAGTCTTTGGCGTAGGCCCGTCTCGGATCCGTCCAGCGATGGCCGGATCTCGTCTCCTACCGATGGATGAAGGCAGGGGCGCAGACGTGCCGATGGGCCGTGCCCGATGGGCGTGGACTGCTGGCAGAAAGGTGGCTGGAGGGGCTTTCAGGTGGAGGAATAGGGGCGTCAAAGTCATGGATGAAGGCAGGGCGGGGAGCCTACCCCCACCTGACGGGACCAACTGGTGGCGGTGGCTGAAGGAAGATGTGGTAGGCAGTGTTGGCAGAGGTGGCTGGAGGGGAGGTGGAGGGGACAAAGTATTTAGGTAATACATATTTAAAGAGCCCACTGAATTCCTATAGGCTAGCTGATTGAATGAGTGAATGATCAGATTGCAGGGCTTTCCCCGAAAGTAGGCAAAGCTAAGATTGGCTCCATGTAAGCATGGGAGGAGTAAGCTACACTCACGAGTCTTCCTAGTAGAACTTTCGCTGAAGCTATCATTTCTACCAGAAAGACTCCAGTAGACAGAATAGAATCAGTTAACGATTTAATTAGTAAAGGAACGGCTTGGATGCAAGCATGATAGAGTCCTGAATAGGTAACAGTCTTTGGCGTAGGCCCCGTCTCGATCCGTCCAGCGATGAGCCGGATCTCGTCTCCTGCCGATGGATGAAGGCAGGGGCAGGGAGCCTACCCCAAAAGGATGAGTGATGCCACGCCAGGGCGGTGACTCAGTAATCTGGTTCTGAGAGGAGCAGAGACATTAGTATACATACAAGATGACTTAAACAGCATGACTGGGCCAGGGTGAAGACGTTGTGCCAGGGCGCCGACAGAATTTTAAAGTAGCCAGGTGTTAACCATAGGCCTAGGGTTGTAGTGGGGCCCGCGGCATGCTTTCGCTTTAGTGGGATTTAGGAGCTTGACGAGCTGGGCAACCAGCGTCTAGGGCAACCCTAGACCAATGCGGCGGCGGGCAACCCGGGCGTCCAGGGCAACCTGGACCATAAGCACTTCCGCGATCTGGCGCCCAGTGACTAGCGAGCTAGTACATCGTGACGAGCCAGGCCACCGGCATCCAGAGCAACCTGGACTTTAGTGCTTATGCGAGCTGGGCAACCAGCGTCTAGGGCAACCTAGACCCGAGGCGCGGCCGGGCTACCGGCGTCCAAGGCAACCTGGACCATTAGCTGGCAACCAGCGCCTAGGGCAACCTAGACCAGCGTGGCGGCCGGCGACCGGCATCCAGGGCAACCTGGACCGAACTGGGCAACCAGCGTCTAGGGCAACCTAGACGAAGGCCACTGAAGCCGGGCAACCGGGCGTACGGCGCGACCTGAACCATGAGCTGGGCAACCAGCGTCTAGGGCAACCTAGACAGACATGACGGCCGGGCAACCGGCATCCAGGGCCACCTGGACCAAACTGGGCAACCAGCGTCTAGGGCAACCTAGACGAAGTCATGAGCGGGCAACGGCGTCCCAAGGCAACCTGGACAGTGAGCTGGGCAACCAGCGTCTAGGGCAACCTAGACCAGCGTGGACGGCCGGGCGACCGGCATCCAGGGCAACCTGGACCGAACTGGGCAACCAGCGTCTAGGGCAACCTAGACGAGCGTCACGAGCCGGGCAACCGGCGTACGGTGCGACCTGAACCATGAGCTGGTCAACCAGCGTATAGGGCAACCTAGACCGATGTGATGGCCGGGCGACCGGCATCCAGGGCAACCTGGACCAAACTGGGCAACCAGTGTCTAGGGCAACCTAGGCGTGCATCCGCGAGCGGGCGACCGGCGAGAAGTGACCCTGAACCATAAGCGTCCCGAGCGAGCTGGGCAATCAGTGAAAGGGCAACATGCCCATGGCTGAGACTAAATCACCACAAGCTACCGGCATGCTGGGGCCCAATATGTTTCAGCAATTAGTGCAAGGCGAATGCCAGAATTTAACCACCGCCACCAGGATTTGTGAAGGTAAAATGAGGTACCTGAGTTAACATGGGAGAGCAACTTCTGAGCATCGAAAATGTCAAGAGGAGTTAGTTTGATGCATCCTGATGGATGACGTGGATAGCCCCTTTTGGCCGGCAGTCTTGGCTGCGCCGATGCGGAATGAGTGAGAAGTGAACCTCTTTGAAGAGAGGTTACATTTAAGCAGCACGTTAGCTAGATGGCTGCTGAAAATCGGGTAGAGTGTGAGCCGTAGTTTAAGGTAGTGAACGGGGACCAGGGAAGCAAAACATGGTTAGGGTTAAAAGGTTAAACATGATGTACTCAGGATCAATGCAGGGGAATAGAGCTTGTGGTTGCAGATGCTTGGGACCGGAGCAATGAGTTAGTTGATATGGGTGCTTGAGTATATCCGCATCGAAGTCATGTGGTTTAATATTTAGGATAGATAAGCATTATGACTAGTTTTGTAGAAGACTAGTGCTTGTGAAGCCAGATGTGTGTTCTGGTTCGATAGCTCACCTGCAGCGGCTAGAGTGAGATGAATGCATTGAGCTGCAGACCCAAGGCCAGGATGGATGCGTGTGAGCTACACCTTAGCACCTGTTCTTGGAAAGCCCCCCAAAATAAGATGAGCAGCATCAGTAATGCGAGGGAAGCATGACCTTGCGACGTAGACAAAGGACTTCGGGACAATTCATGCCTGTATGTGACAGGAGGAAGAAACATATGTTACTGAAATATGACGAGACAACGAACAGATGAGTGCTGGGGTACCACCATGGTGCTTATGCATCTCAGAGTGCAGAGGAGCTCTGAGAATGACTTAACGCGAGCTTGCTATACCAGCTGCACCATTGTGGCAGGATAGTACAGTTTAGAACTGGCTGCTGGAGACAATGAGTAAAGGTAGCAATGAGGAGAGAATAAGCAATACATATCGCCCAACTGGATGCAGAAATTATATTAATCATGCGCCAAGCACTGGCCCCTGAGTGAGTGGAGGGGTGTGCATTCACACGACATTCCATGTGGCCAGGACATTTTTAATCAAAGCGACTGACAATGTACCCTGGGAATCCAGAGTTCTCACGGAAGCATTTGCTCAGGGAGAGACTCGAGTCTGGCAAGGAGTATGATGCACGTAACTTTTGCCCCTTGCATCGCGGGGAACCAATATATGTGTAGCTGATATAGCGGGCCAGAGGCGATCCAAACAGATGACAGACGTAGTGTCATCCAATTGCGTCGAAGTCCGGAATCAGGCAGTTAACATTGACCGTATAGCGGTATCCTGAACCATGAGCTGGGCAACCAGCGTCCAGGGCAACCCAGACAGACATGACGGCCGGGCAACCGGCATCCAGGGCCACCTGGACCAAACTGGGCAACCAGCGTCTAGGGCAACCTAGACGAGCGTCATGAGCCGGGCAACCGGCGTCCAAGGCAACCTGGACAGTGAGCTGGGCAACCAGCGTCTAGGGCAACCTAGACCAAAGTGACGGCAAACAGGTTAAAGCTAAAACAATTCTCCCCCACAATGCCAGTGCAATTAAAACAATTTACAAGGTAGAGCACAGTAACGAAAAAAGTGCATCAGTGAGTGCGGTTTTACACAGTCAAGAGTCAGTTCTAGACTGGTGATAAGTGCTGGGATTAGGAAGGCTAGTTTTAAGCCGTGCTACAAGAGGAGATATCCTCGAAAGCGCTGGCCTTCGGGAGATTTGTGAAGACGGAGGGATGACCTCCCTCCAGTATGAACTGGAAACATGATCCACACAATTGCGTGATTCTGTGAACCGG
The DNA here is from genome assembly GCF_017589495.1 of Alosa alosa. Lineage (NCBI taxonomy): Eukaryota > Metazoa > Chordata > Actinopteri > Clupeiformes > Clupeidae > Alosa > Alosa alosa. The sequence continues at coordinate 19,331,585 of NC_063204.1, forward strand.
CACTGCCATCCATGTAAGAAAGTAGATATTAGTGTGATATGTGGAACTGCTTCTCCATTGACGAACTGCATCCCCTCAATGGAAGAGGGGAGGCATGATGCACCTGCAGGGGTTAGCAAATTAAAGATTGGGAGGAGAATGTAAAAGGAACTTGCACGTCCTCCCTGGCGCGATCACTTCGGGTGAGCATATCTGCCAAAAACAACAGCCAAGGCAAAATGGAGAATGGAAATTAGAGTACACATTATTTGCAGAGGATCCTGCTAAAACAGCAATTCGAGTCAGCAATCAATGTGACTGATGGCGTGACTAGATGGGCTGAAATCACACGGACACGCAGAGACCCGTTGTCTAAAGAGAGTGCATGAAGGGCGCGGCGTTGGCCTGAAGGAGACTTGAGTCTGCCAGTGATGGACCGCTCCGTTTGACTGGCAATTGATGACCATGGGCGGAAGTCATTTTGGTTCGAGCTTTGGTGTAAGACCCCCCAAAATTGAGAACCCAGATAGCCGAGAACGTCGGGGACGTCACGGCATACCTGGGACATGACAGATCAGCGGTAGCTGAGAGTAGTTTGAGCAACGGCCAGTGCATGCAGAGAATCACCCGAGGAAGGCCGTGTAGACTTCCTACCAGAAGGTATGGGACGCAATCCCAGATGATCAAACGAATGCAACGATGAACTGGCTTCCCGCAGCCATGCACGAGGAGTGATGCCTGAACCGAAGGTCCAGCAGACGAGTAGCCTAGCCTAAAGCCTATGCAGCCCAACGAGCAGCGAGGCAAATTAAGAGGCTACACAAAAAGACAACTGGTTTGACGACGCTCAACCAAGGTAGACATCGAGATAACCACAGTGAGTGTAGAACATCAATTCTTCATCAATTCAGGTCTTAATACATGGTTGGGTTCAACGGCAGCGTGGTGCAGGCCAGCAATTTACAGCACACATCGCAAGGATTATAAAATCAGCAGGAATTATGTAAGGAGGCTTAAGTGAAAGTTAAACCGTGTCAGACAAGTCAGTTTGTTTGCTGCCCGCCGAATATCGTTGGCAAGCAGGTTGCATGACTGTGGGTAGAGTGTAGTCCAGCTCGAGGAGCTTGGGAAGAGAGAGCACGATAACCTTACCAACCAGACGCTGAAGCTTGAGAAATTGTTGCCGAAAACGACATGGGCCTGCAACGGAGTTGCGCGAGGACGGCGACCCGCAGTAGGTTATCGTGGAATTGAAGGCTGCAACAGCGTGGCGTGACTGGCTCCGATAGGCAGAGACTCGCGATGAAGCGACATGCAGTGGCCCTGACTGAAGGACGCACAGGTCTGAACAGCGCAGCAACGAGCCTTGACAGGATTGTAACAAATAACGCCACTGAGGGGCAGAAGGGGCAATGTAAAATGCAGAGAGCCCAGGTCCACGCGGAAGCCTGAGCTAGGACGTCAAAGTCAGCGTACTGAGAAGCAGAAGCAGTGTTAGGTGGTACATATTTAAAGAGCCCACTGAATTCCTATAGGCTAGCGCTGATTGAATGAGTGAATGATCAGATTGCAGGGCTTTCCCGAAAGTAGGCAAAGCTAAGATTGGCTCCATGTAAGCATGGGAGGAGTAAGCTACACTACGAGTCTTCCTAGTAGAACTTTCGCTGAAGCTATCATTTCTTTGTCATCTTGGAATTTTTATCACACAAAACAGTCTGTCTTCTGTGAATTGTTTACAACAAACATGTATATTAATTGTTTCCTCTGCATGATGTTCTTCATGGTTTCAGCCATTTTGCTAACAGTGCTCTTATTGCAGTACTTTTGGACATGTGTGGGTGGAGGAAATGTTTTTTCCCCTCACCTCATTGTGAATCGTGAAACACAAACAGTTCCTGGAACATGTTTGTCAGGCATATCACGTTAACCTCAGTGGTCACTGAGAGCAGATAGTAGTTGATGGTTTGGTGAGTGTGGTCGACTGTGTACAAAAATACTTGGAAGATACCGCTCCTATTGAAACACTTACTTAATAGTTAAAATGTAATTTAGCTAAATCAATGTATAAGCAGGTAGATGTACTCACCAATAAATCTGATTAAACATGCAGCAGTTTATAAAGAATATTGACAAAGGGAGTCTGTCATCAAACCATCAACAGTTGCTCTGCTCATCTTGATGAAAACAGATTACCCTCGACTCTCTCTTGACTTTCATCTGTTTGACATATCTCATTTCATCTGTACTTCTGACATCATATACAGCAATTAACATTTTTGCCTTTTCTTTTAGCAGTCACCCCTCCTGGCCTAAAACACAGGTGTATGGCACCAAACCTGCATCCTGAGTGCAATACTAAAGACCCAGCCTGATAGTTACGACACAGTCTACTTCTCTGCTCTTCTGCTCTTGAAACGTGCCCATGAGCTTCATGTACACAAACATCTCTTGCGCTTTCCCTGACCATACGTTTCCCATCTCAAGGTACCGCAGACACTAGTGCTTCACCCATCACTGGAGCCCCTACACACTGGCCTTAACCAAATGTTAAAAGGTGTTTTGTTATTCATTCATCTCCATGGGGTTTGGAGTATCCTGTGCAAAAACAGATCAATGCAGACTGAAAAATAGAAATGAGAAGAATATTCACAGCCACTATGACACACTGAGACAGACGTCTCTTTGAATAACATATGGAGTGTGGGAGAAAACCGTTTGATTATTTTATCTATCATGTACCATGATTATTTTATAATTGAATTAAGTGCCTATGCAAACATTGTATCTTACACCTGTATGATATGACCATGGAGGTTTAGAGAAGTTGTATCGCATGACCACCTCAAACCGGTACCTGTGGTTTTGTACCTCTTTGCCTCTAGATTAAATACTACAGAAGAAACATTTTCAGACTTTACCAGAGCTGAAGGAATGGTCCACAGTGTGTTGGTACTTGGAGGGCATTTGATTGAAATTATTTCTTCTCTTGTTTGACAAATGTCTTCTCATGATGGCCTCTGTTTCATGATGGAGTATACTTCAAACCAACTGCTCTCATAGTTGTTTTGTTGTTTTTCTTGTTCATGTCTCAGATATAACTACACAGATGCAGTATTTATTTAGAATATAACTGAGTCTATTATTACTGAGTATATTACTGAGACTATAATCTGAGTCAGTGGTCTGTTATTGATGTCATCATTGTCAAGAATGTAATCATTTGCAAAGATTGAAAATGAGCATAGTCTTCATAAATCAAAAACATTTCTATTAAAACCAGTAGTAGTGAGGAATATGATAGTTTTACTTAATAGAATACATGACTTATCATATATACTGATTATGAGTATGAATACTCAGTACCCTACATTTCTATCATTATACATATTAATATGAAACTGAAATGCTGCCCTCTTGTGGTGTTTCTTGTCTTTCACCATTCATACAAAAATATTTATGGAGATCAACTTTGAGAAAATGTTTACTGATGTTTAAAATATTTACATTATGTTATATTTGAAAAGACACAGTTTTAGCATATCCATCTGACAGAAGTGGCTTTTAAAACTTGATCAATCAGCATAGGCAATATATCATACTGATTAAGGCAATGCATTTTTTAAAAAAAAAACTTTATTTGAGATTCTGTCACTCAAAGAAATGCTGTCAGTCATTCAGTCAAAGTGTGATGTCAGCCTGTAGTAAGTCATCTCTCTATTCTTAAACAATGAATGATGAGTGAGTGAGTGAAATGAGTGAATCAAGCTATCACTCCAATATCAATCACATGTCAAGCTATCAATTGATCAATCAAATATCAGTAGGAAATTAATAAATCAATCCAGTTAAAAGGGTGGCATGCCAAAATGCTGAACATCGCAGTACGGCTGGACGATATGGCGGGCGGTGGTCCACAGGACATCCATACAGTCCAGGCCGGGGATGGTGGAGCAGGAGGGTGTGGCCAAACTGAGGAGACTCAGGGGCAGCAGAACACCCAGTCCGACAGCAGCACCAACCCAGGCCCCTCTTTTAAAGTGCCCCCAGGCCTCACCCAGCCAGCTGACACTTCAATCAGGAGACGGGGTGATGGACAAGGGGAAGACAAACAGAGGAACAACAACATCAATACGGACAGAACAGTTTGGACATGTTCCAGAACAGTGTTTCAGACGGATGTCCACAACAGGGATCTATACAGAAGACGTCTACACCAAATTAAGACAATATTGTTCCTAAATGAAGTCAATAAAATGTAAATAAATCAGTGTAATCTCACTGTTTGCACTGACCCTAAAATGTACCTGTTCTCGCTGTGCTGTGCTTGCTTCACCTCCATGGCCTTGAGTTCTGCCAGGTCTGTTTTCACCTCCTTGACTTTTTCACAGGTGACACCTACTTCCACCTCCTGCTGGCTGACGTCTCCTATCTCATCTTCAGGATTGTCTGGGTGCTGAGGTGCATCCATGCTCTCCTAAGGATAAAAAAGTAACTGGTATTTAGAAAATGCTTTTATCCACAGCGACCGACCAATTGTCAGGCAATGAAACTATTGATGCTTCTGCTCTCCTGTTCAGATTCTGTCGTGTCATCTACTTCCTCCTGAATTATTAAACTGCACATTCTTTTGAATTTCATATGACCTCCTGCTGATTAAAAATCCACTCATGTCTTTATAGGCCTAGTAATATGTTCTAAAGGTCCTGATGTTTGAGACAGAAATCTATGACAATTATAAAAATGAAACAAATACACAATTAATACATATTTGACGTGTAAAAAACAGTTCTTTAACTCACCAGCAATCCAGGTATCATGCTGAACTCTTCAGCAAGAGAGAGAGGGCTCGTTGGGGCCAAGGAGAAAGAGCCGTCCAGGTTTAGGAAACTTCCCCCTTCAGTACTGATCACATAATAAGGATATTTGAGTTTATTCATTAGTAGGTAGAGGCCGGAGTATGTTAATGTGAAAATCAGTAAAAGATACATACACAACTTCAAATTCCCACTGGCTCTCCAGGTCCTTAATGTTACTTTTTAGTTGCTGAGAGACAGAACAGAAAGACAACAATTTGGATTAGCCTAGAGGTTTTCATCAGTGTGATTTAAAAACAAACAAACACAGGCAAACTGTAGGAACAATAATGACAATTTGACGGAAAGCAGTGAATTATACTTCTCCAGTTGTGTTGAGCTCCATTAAGGAAGCTTTCTGACTGTCAATCATGCAGTCTCTCTGAAATACAGTATAAGCAACATGATGAGACTAAATGTAATTATATTTAACCATGCATGTAACTTCATCTAGTGAACAACTATCATCAGGAATGCCATGTTAGCTGTCAACACCTACTTGGTGAATTATTTCATCTCTTTCGGCGAGCTGTAATCTCTTCTCCTGCAGTTTTTGCTACACACAAAAAAAATACAATATTATTTACTTCAATTGATACTTCAGCAACACATTCATAACATGTATTCATATGGCCTTCCAAGTCAATTGATGGTGTTTGTTTTAGTAAGTGTATCACTTTTATATTTCAAATATATAATATAATTCAACATCTGAATAGCCAAGATGATGTGAACACCTCCAAAGTCTGCACGATTTGACTCAGATCTGTTATTTTCTTCTGGTCCGTTTCTCTCTTTGGCAAAATAGCAGATATCTGTTGCATGAACATGAAAAGGGGTCAATCATGTGGGAGGAGATGTAATTAAATTAAATAAAAAGTATAATATGGTAAAGATATTCCTTCATGATACCTCATCGTTGATGGCTGCAATCTGGCCATACATGGTTTTGTTCTCCTTCTCCTAGTGGCAAAAAAGAAAAACTTACTAATAGGAAATTATTTTCTCATGTTCTAGCCTACTTGTCAGACAGATACAGTCAGTACTGTAGCCCTCACTGTAGGTGGTTATATTTGTAATTTCTCACCAGCTTTCTGATGTTGGCCATAAGGCTACGTGTGGCCCTCTCCTTCTCAGCAAGTGCAGCATGAATATCATCCATGTTGTGCACTAACTTTCCTCCATCCAGAACGGACGGCTTCATACTAGACAAATAATGGAAATCATTACTGTTACTTTTTGACAATAGCCTAGCTTCTACAAAAAATGCATGTAAAATGTTCAAATGAGTTTCACAAAGACATGAGTTGTCAATAAACAGGACATTGTCATCACTGTCAATGGTAAAAAAAATCTATATAGTTTTGATGTAAGTACACTGGCTACCTTTTAATTTGATCTTTCAGAGATTTGTTTTCCAATTCCAAATTAGCATTTGAGTCCTCATGAGCGTAAAGAACATTCTGCAGATCTGCATTAATCTTCATCTGGCGAGTCTTGCAGTGCAGAAGGTCCACCAAACATATTTTCTCGTCTATGTTCCTACAAATCCAAATAATTCATAACAATAGTCATATGAACTTGTATTAACACAGGAATATACTTTTGATAACAATGTGCTTTTAATTAAATACAGAATCCCTCAGTTTGAAACTCACAGATTTGAGGAATTCCAGATTTCCTCCTCCTCGCCATCCAGACTATCTCCCATGGAGGATTTCATATCTGTAAATACTGCAATGAATTACTAACTAAAGTCTAATATAAAGTCTATAGTTTATGTCAACGTACTTATAAAAGCTGTGCCATACAGGCCTATATTTAGTTTAGAAACAAAGCATTTTCACAATAACAAAGAGCTACTCAGTGCTATCTTTACCATCACTTCCATCTCCAAAGCACACTTCAGCTATTTTAGGAGAACTAGGTGCAGATTTCTCATCAAACAGCAGATTTGAGCTGCTAGTACAAGAAAGGGCACCCTGGTCTTGAACAGGGCAGGCAGACATGTTTCCTAGGAATGTGTCCAACTAGTGGAACTGTCACCGACCAGATGATCTTTCACAACAAATTGAAATTAAATCAGAATCTGAATAGCAAAACTAGAATAATTATCATCTAAAGATAAAAAACTGAACTGATCTAAACTATCTCAAACATTTCTTACATGATCTCAATATTAGCCAAACTGGGATAACCATTAGACGTCATAAGTAGTACCAACCATTATGACGTTGGATGTGACAAACCGAGCGATTCCACCGGAGTTTAGGGGCACATAGCCTAGCCAAAGATCCTTGATTACTATTTCCGCTTTAACCCTCTCTGGCCTAGCCTAGAGGTAGAGTTGCGACAACTCCATTGACAACTCCATTAATGTTCCATTTTTTTCCAACAATGGCGGCTCATGGAAGCCAAGAGTTCCTGGAAGTTAACAATTGATAATAGCAGCAGACTTTTTGTAGCCAACTTTTCAGACTCAGATTTACATTATTGGCTCATCCGAATAATAATAATAGTAATAACAGTTATAGTAGTGAAGTAATAGTATTAATGACCTAATTATAATAATAAACTATTTATGTATCGACTATGATGACAGCTTTTCTGCTGCTCAGTTTTTATCAGTTCCTCATCAAATAAATTAAAAGAGGCTAAAAGCCCAATAAATGTGCCACGCATAATAGACTAATATAAGATAACCCATGCCTATCCCATTTCAATTAGGCAGCACTAGGCTATACTAACTGTCATTAAGTGTAATTTTGCGTTTGTACAACTTTTCTGATGTGACGTTTCTTGGGCATTTAGCTTTAGGCCTACCATCATGTCAACATAGTTGTAAGTTATGCGCAATGCTCATCTAGGCTATGGATTTAAGTGGTTAAAGCGTAAAAATTGGCAATCACTTTTGATAATTAAAATCTGGCAAAGAATTTGCCTCTAATGGTGGTGTCCAGTAAGCGACCAACTAGGCCTATGGCAGCGATCCAACGTGTCCTTGTATTGAATCAAAAACGGCGCCGGCCGCGGAGCAGTGTAGTCCATGTCGCTCCATACAGTAGCTCTTTTTTGTTGCTGTTGCACAAGTTATTCCGAAAGCTGGAAAACAGTGCCACCTTGAGCAAGCTCACCTCGTCCAACAAAACTTCAAGTTCCTCTGACGAGAAGCTTGGTGCCCTTTTTTACGTTGCTTCCCCACCATACTGTATCTAACTCTCTCTCTCTGTTCATTCTAGATAGGTTGCTTTTTATTGAAAACATTAACCAATGGCAATCAATACCGCATTAAACAGAAGTAACTGCAGCTGCTTGCCAATCATGGGCGTAGATTTAGGGTGGGACGCTAAGGACTAGTCCTAATCAGTATTTTAAGATGACAAAATTGTCCCCACCAATATTTTAGCTTATTTGTGCTGCTGATCATTCCGATAGCCAGCACAACAGGCTACAAGAAACGTCGTCATATGATTTGCTGAAAAACAGAGGGGGAGGGGGAAGGGTTATCTGACATGCACGCTACAGTAGGCCTACACGCACGGAAAATGTCAGGCTACTGTACTTGTTTGCACCGGCAGTCAAGCGAGCGGGTGTGTCAACGACAACGGTAAGTTAGGGCTGTCTGCCAATACATAGCCCATCCCATAAAAGGCCAGAGTAAAACATTGTGATATTCTCTTTGCCCTTCAGCATGTACATGTTTGCCCCTTTTTGTGGTTTGTAGATCAGCTATGCCACCCAAAAATACGAAGCTTTTTCATTGCAGTCTAGGCAAAATAATTAGCCATACAAACTGGCAACTGGTGACCAGGCTTTCAAATGCGGATTTTACTGTGTAAAATAGCATTAGCTGTTAGGATATTACCCAGGATATTGTCACAACGAGCCTAGCTTCTGTAATCTTTCAACCAAAGTTAGGAGTCATGTTGAATAAGGGTGTGCCGTAGGGACAGTCACATAGGCTATAATTCATCATCACTGACTGTTAGGCTAATTGGGCTACCAATCTTGCAGTAGCAATAAACAATGGATCCGAGACATTTTCCTGTTCCTATATTCTGTTTATGTAGGCTAATGTATTTGTGAATGTAGCCTGCACAATGCAAAGAAATAAAAGATAAACTGCTGCATTTCCATACTCATAGAAATAAACATTGCGAGACACTTATCTCTTCTATGATCTCATCTCAGAAAGATTTTCTTTGACTTGTTAGTTTTTTGAACATTTATTATATCTAATGACATGATGAAACATGATGAATTTAAATCAAACATGATGAATTTAATCCACATATCCTTGCACTTGAAACTATTTTTCAGCATTCACGTTCCTCTTAAAGTGACAGGCACTCAATTAGATTTACACACCAAATGTGATGATATAGACAAGTGTAGCCTAATAATTTAAATATCAATATGATGTAATCAAATTACTAAATATGTTTAGCTATTAGTACTCATGCAGATCATAAAATACTATACATAATTATCAATACAAATGTATAGTTTATATGAATTCCAAAATATGAAAAAGAAACCTATGACAACCATCACTTTCAATGTGTGTGTGTGTGTGGAGGGTCAATCAAATTCTATGATTGCCACTGATGTGAATGATCTCACAAATCACACAAACCAAATCAAATTTTAAAAAATCGCAATAGTATCGAAATCGAGATTCTTCACTTGCTATTGGTATTGAAATGATAATGTTGGTATCGTGACAACAGGAGTTGTGGATGTGTCCCCACCAAAGCTGAGACCAAACCTACGCCCTTGTTGCCAATCAATTCTAATTGTAAGGTACCTTACCATTAATATAAAAGTGTATTACATAATGTTTAGAAGTCGTTAAACCCATGTGAAGAAGCGGCACAAGTGGCACAACGGGATAAGGAGGGATGATTAGAGAGGAATAGGCCTACCCGGTTAGTCTACCTGTCACAAAATATCGTGTGAACATATTACTGACAATTTGATAATTTAGTTAATAGTTTATATTTTACTGATAACTTAAACTATGTTAAAATGAATGTTACTGGAAAAATTTGAGGAATGTTTCATTTGCATAGAACGTGTTGTCTTTCTTAACGCCGTCGTCATGCACCTTGGCGTGAAGTAGAAAATCGATTCCTGAGCAATCGATGCCAACTAATTCAGCACCTTCACTTTGGACAGCGCCTTTCTAACGTCGAACGTAAGAGGCGTACATAAGAGGCAGCGTGTTAAGAAGCTTCCTAACGGCTCCCACACACAGTTGCGTGCATCGCGTTGCTGGAGACGCATCCCATTCACTTTAAATGGGCTTCGCCCAGCTTTTTGATGCACGACATATTTTCAAATGCACCGCCAATCTTCCCGGAATGCACCAACCAATCACATTACTGTTTTACTTCAAGCGCGTTAACACCCACTGTCGCGTTATTGAACACAGCTGTGACGTCACCCATAGGACTAGAGTGGAATGCGACACGACAAAATGAAGTGTCGTGCAAGTGGATCGGTACCATTACAGAAGATATACTTAGCGTACGAACGTGTCGGGAATCGTGCCATAACGTTAAGAGAGAGGTAAAGGAATAGGTTAAGAACTACTTAGCGATAAGAACGTTTTGGGGAACCGGCCCCTGGTTATTTATCGAAGGACTTACATGTCACGTTTTATATTTTATTATGATCACTCGCATTAACATGGGGTTACTGAATAGGTAATGCTACGGTTAACTTAGCATGCCCACCATTACACTGGAGATGAGAAAAAACGTTTAAACTTTTTTTTATTCTCCCGCGACGATAGGCTAGGCTTGGCTACAGGGAATTCGCTCATTAGCTCAGATCAGTGACTACCAGAGGAAACGCGGGGTAGAAAACTCAAACAAGTTAATGTTAGACTAGCTGTGTTACAGTTTCTCGTTGCAAAATCAAAATTTCACAGGAGCTCCATGCGCTTTTGTAGGCTACACGCAGTCTCAAAAACACTGTTTACAGCTTTTCGAGTCACTGTACGAGGTAATTTATTTTATATAGTGATAACTTAGATACACTTATGGGGTGGGTGCAATTGTGTTTTCTAAAGAATCTCCCGTCTTGATTTTGTACAGAAATTAATATTAAGGGACGCATACGTAAAATGGCGGAAAAAGGGGCACCTTATATACAGTAGCAGGCTAAGATATATATTCTTTGCCATAAGGTCTGGAATTTAATTTAATATTGTTGTAATGGTAGGATAACTACATAGTTTGCACAATAATTACACTGTGTTATAAATATTGTATATCAATGCATTTATTGACTGTCAATTACCCAAAATCGTGGCTCTGTCTATCATCAAGTAGCCTATTTAATGCATTCTAATCTATTGTCAATCACTTCCGGGAACTATTTGAAGTTTACATGAACCACGTGACCTTAACGAATTTTGAACACCCATTGTCGCAACTCTACCTTAGCTCAATCCCATGAACCCTTTTTCTAAATAAATAAATAAATAAATATAGTACATAACGAAATAATATTAACCTATTACCAATAAAGCCATTTTGTGATTATAAAAAAATATATATTTTAGAATTTCAGTTCAGCTGCTGTCAACTGTCTTATCTGAATAGCAATGTTGGCTAGTTTCCTAGTTTTCTTTAATATAAACATCACTGGAAAATCCCATACGTTTTATCGTTAATTATCATAGCCACCAGGGAGCGGCAGGAGACTACCACCTAATACGGGCTAGCAGTCAGCTGACTTCATAACCTCGGCACGGAGGTAGACTGTTTTATGAGACAAAGGTTTGCATAGATTACATAGATTATATAGGCTAATTAATTAAATCCTTAATCAACAGCCAAAGGCCTACAACACTGCTTCGTTTTGAGTCTTGAGTCTGTGAATGAGACTTCTGTCCCGTTTGGTGGGGGAGCACCACTTATGGAGCATGCACCATACATTCTACATTAGGCCTATGGTAGCATTATAGTCACAACATTATATCAAGCTTAGTACGCATCAATAATATATAAAGTATGAAAATTATAACAGCAACATTAGCAATTTAAATCTTTCCTATATAGCATCACCCATTTTCAGCTCAATCATTTACCTTTATTCCCTCTTGAGCACTGTGCTACGCTGTCCTGATTTACTGTGAGAACTCAAACTAAACTAGCTACCAAAAAATTCAGGAAAACAAACAAAATGGTGAGAATGTGGAAATGAGGAGCTACCACCTCGAAATAGAATTGTTTTTAAGAACATGTGCAGGTTTCGATGGTATCTTCGGCTTCATGCCATCATCCAAATGCCAGAGCAGAACAGGTAAATAAGTAACTTGAATTAGTGTCGTCCCAATCCATTTTGAACAGCATCAGAAATATTTCACCTTTGTAACTTAGAAATGAGTTTGTTAGTTTTGTTATTTTATTCTTCATACAAATCCACCCACCCCTTTGCTGATAGCACATACAGTAGATACATAAGGTCATGAAGACAAGAACCAAACACAGAAGAGGAATCCATATCACAGGCTTGCAGAGAGGAGTGGATTCCAAAGTATTGTGCTCTGTATGTTGCAAAACAGACATAGCTAATGGTTTGGTGATTATGATGAATCAGACACATATATATTGCCACACACATACACACACACACTGGTGCATTTACTGTCAAAACAAAGTTGTACCACCAAACTGGTCGTTGGTAGAGTTCAGCTGGAGGATACCTTTGTGTGTGAGCCCTTGAATTGCTAAAGGAACTAACTATTTCACCATGTGTATTATTGGATCAGTTCATATATTCTTCAACTCAATCAGAATGGAAAGACAGAACAAGTCTTGTAAGGAGGTCCCTGAGAAGTCTTCATTTTCTCTCTTAGAATTGCGGCTACAGATGCTATGTAACCCACCTTAAAGTTTGGTTACTAAGACCATAACTTTAGTTTTAGAATGGTTTGAGTACAATAAATATTTTAATATATAAATATGAATAATTAGAATAAATATGAAGAAGTAGCAAGAACAAGAAGCTGAGTTTACATGATTATATGTATTTCTTTTTCATTCTTTTTTTGGTCTGCTTGAAAGTGCAGGTATTACTTAAAAAGTATTAAATACTTTTATTGTGGTATAGTCATCTCCTAGGTGACGGGTTTGTTTTTCACTCTCGAGACTCCACTTGAATGAAATTGATTAGACGTTACTGATAATCCTCTTAAGAAAAATAATACTTTATCTAACTCTAATCTAACTTTTCTCTATCTATCGTATTGAATCATCTTACCTTTCCTTATCTATTTTTCTACGGATTGTTGAAGACCTGTGTTGTTTTAAATCTTGAACTCCTATTGTTTTTTTATGTACAGTTGAACACTGGATGGCGAGTCAGTCCCCTTGGATCTACGTTTTCTGGATAACCAACCTGCCCTTCCATACTGGATACCCAACCCCTTGAACTCGACCCCTTGGATCTGTTCCCTGGACACAGATAAGCCTTCACACATACACTGACATTGTACACTCACACCACCTTACCCGGTATTTCTTTTCTTTTGGACATTTGAGTTTTTTACTATTGATTTGATACTTTGAATTTTTAAGAGCTCTTTTATTATTTTATAGGGTTTTGTATTTATTTACTATTTATTTTCTATTTACTAATATTTCCTCTTCTTTTCTCTTAGAGAAAAGATATTCTTGCATTTAATAAACCTGCATTATTTCTTAACTAGATGTACCGCAGAGCGGTACAAAATACGACCGCCGCCCAGTCCAGCACATTTTTTCCACAAAAATAAATCACGCTGAAAGGTCTATATGATTCTAACTGTCTCACTAAATTGCATTATCCACACTCAATTCTCACTGGTATCTGCTAGACAACAAGTACCAAAACATGATTAGTTCATAGATTTCACATGTAAAATTCAGGTAACACTTTATTTAATCGATCATGACCCGATTTACCCCATCTAGCAGGTCTCAGGTCAGCTCTTTGCCTCTGATGAAAATTTAGGCAAATTGGCAAAGTTTTGTAAAAGCACTCAGTATTACAATGTAACAACTATATGTAGGTACCCACAAATACATTATGCAAGTACAATGATAGTACCTGATAGTACATGTTGTTACACAGGTTGTACCACTGTACCTAATTAGGTAAGTACACTGTAACAGCGACACATTAAAATAAAGTGTTACCAAAATTCATTTTATACAACCCCACCCCCATCTTGCCTATTCATAATTCTGAGAAATTCATGAATTGTGTGCATGTGTGCGTGTACACGTTTATGTTTATGTGTGTGTGTGTGTGTGTGCGTGCTTGTGTGTTTGCCTGCGGATGTGTGTTTGTGCATGTGCATGCATGTGTACATATGTCTACTGTGTGAGTATGTGTCATACGTATGATTACTGTGAATGTATGTGTGTGCGTGTGTATCTGTTTATGCACATGTGTGCACATGGAATGGGTTAACATGACCCCTGGAGGCAAAAATTGGTCATCCTAGGCCCTGCAGTTCTCAAGATATTCACAGAAAACTGTGTCTGCCCTACCCTCCTTTCGGGGGGTCCAGTACAGCGGGGGGGCTACAGATCAAAACAAAAAATGATGGTTCCATGCTATCCATGTGGGGTTACATGCCCACCAAGTTTCGTGTACCCCGGTCTTTCAGTGTCCCGGGAATCCTTGTTGGTGTACGGTCACTAAATGTACACATACATTATTTTATTGTAAGGCCCCCCATGAACGAAAGTTCACAAAACTTGGCATGCATTCGGAGGGTGTCATAATGATCCTACACTTTCAATTTCGTGCAGTTTTGACCATGTCAGCCAGAGATATTGTGGTGAAAACACCTAATTTTTTGCTTTTTAATTTTTAACTAGGTGGCGCTATACATGAAATAAGTGCTAATGGGATGGGTTGACATGCCCCCTTAAGACCAACATACATAAAAAGGTGGACCTCCTAGGCCCCACGGTTCTCGAGATATTCACAGAAAACTGTCTCCGGCCACCTACAGGCCAGTTGGTGTATAGTAACATAAATTAATTTATTATGTGGCCCCCCATGAACGGAATTCCACGAAACTTGGCGTGCATTCAAAGGGTGTCATAATGATCCTACACTTTTTGACTATGTTAGGTCACAGATACCTGCGATTACAACACCTCATTTTTACTTTTTTGTGTTTAACTACAGTAGGTGGCGCTATACATGAAATGAGTGGTTATGGAATGGGTTGACATGGCCCCTTGAGATCAACATACAAAAAAAAATGGTCCTCCTAAACCCTACGGTTTTCGAGATATTCACAGAAAACTGTCTGCCCTACCCTCCTTTCGGGGTGCAGTCCAGCGGGGGCTACAGATCAAAACGAAAAAAATGGTTCCATGCTATCCATATGGGGTTACATGCCCACCAAAGTTTAAGTCTACCCCGGTCTTTCAGTGTCCCGGAATCCTTGACGGAAATTTGGACATAAAAAAAAAAGAAAAAAAAAAAATCTGACTAAACCTATATGACCGGCGCTTCGCTGCGCGGCGGTCATAATAATAATTGAAGGAATGTAACCTAAGCTACCTCTCGCTCTAGTCTAGATGCACCCATTATCACAGTGAGACATTAACACATTATGAACACAAAGAGTTAGGCTACTTCAAAACTTTTATTGACACGTCATACAGGTTTTTGGTTCATACTCTTTGGTATGAGGCAGGTGTGAAGACACGATACAAATTTAATTGAGGACATCTGTACACACATCTCTTTGTTACCATGGCACTGCTGTGTTTAGAAAAATGTCTTTACTTTGTATCGCACCAACATTGCTGCCCTCGCGGCACCGAGTCACTCAGCTATAAGTAGCCTAATAAGCAAGTAAGCTATAAGCAAGTCTCAGCTATATCAACAGATGTGCTGTGTGTGTGTTCTGGTGGATGATAAATGGAGCGATGCGATGGGCCAACTTATCAAACTTCCCAGCAGACAGGCGAAAGTACTCGTGGTGCTTCTCCTCATCTAACAGCCACATCTTTAGCATACATGTGGAGCTCTTCCTTCGTTCAGTGCTCGCCCACGTTCTTCTTTTCTTCAGGCGTTTCAGGCTTCTTTGGTGGTTGTGTCCTACTTTTCAGGCTCGACGTACTGCCCCCAGTTGGTGGGACAGAGTATCACAGTTAATCCGTAGTGCGCAGGCGCTAACCTTAATGCTCTAACGCGCATTCAGGACAACAGAAATTGGAGTATGCCTCATGTACGCATCAAAAATGACGCATGTCTTCGACACGCGCAAATGTGACGGAGAAGTATATTTATATATATAAATATAATGAGTAAAAGTTAAAGTTAGAATGTTATACAGTTTTGTGGATAAATATTGACAAATGCTTCGAAAGTGCTTTTTGAATTTGCTAAAGAGAATATGAATGCCATATACATGCATCAATCTGTCAAGTTAGCGATTATCATGTTTAAAGGTCAATATGGCTATTGCAGTCACAAATAATAGCTCTTCTAGTGTTCTCACTTCTGAGAAGCTGTCCACGCTTGACTTCAACACAGCAACAACGGATGAAAGCTAGATGTGCCCTGCCCAGGTCAATGTGCAACACAAATAAAAAAGGGAAACTGTCGATGGCTGCAAGAAACCAATGAAAACCAGTTTTTGTCAGAGCCTGAGGCACAACTTCATCGAGGGTGGGGGCCAGCAACATTTTTAATACACGATATCTGTTTATGTTCCAATAAGCTGGAGTTGAAATGTAATTTGGCTAAACCAGTGTATGGACAGGTATGGACATCACCAAACATGTGGCAGTTTATTGCTGTTGAAACAGAAAAATATTGACAAAGGAAGTTGTTGCTCTGCTTACCTAGATGAAAACACATTAGTGCCAACTCTCTCTTAGTTTGATTTCACTTTGTTTCATCTGTATTTGACATCATATACAACAATCTTTCAGTTTCGGGATGTTTTCTTGAGCAGTCACCCTACCTGGCCTACAGTATAACCTGGGTGCATAGGGCATCAACCCTGCACCCTGACCGTGATACAGATGAGCCAGCCTTGTCGTGACAGCACTGTCCAGTTCTGCCTTCCTGTTCAGGAAACGTGCCCATGAGCTTTATGCACACCGCCATCTCTTGCGCTTTCCTTGACCGTACATTTCCCATCTCAAGGTCTCATCCTAACTAACACTTTAACCAAATGTTAAAAGGTGTTTTGTTATTTATTCACCACCATGGGATTTGGAGTATCCGGTGCAAAGAATAAGAAGAAAGAAAAAGAATATTCACAGCCACTATGACACACGGAGACAAACGTCTCTTAAAATAATATGCATAAAAATACTCCTCACACACCAGAGGATACTAACAGAGAGAACATAGAAGGTCCTCTAATCAAAATCAAAAACTACAAAAATAATTCCGTGGAAATGCATGGATTCCAGTTGCTGGAAGCATCCATGCATTTCCACGGAATTATTTTTGGAATCTGATCCCTTATCATACCTGATCATTCGTACTTGTCACTCGACTTATCGTGACTAAATTCAAGATGGCTGCAAACGGTAAACTTCCTGAAGGTACTGTCTGGATAAATTGTCTTGTAAATAAACTACCAGTGCTTTTTCAAAGTTCTCAATGTCTCATTTTAAATGTCAGGGCCCTCGGAAAGTCTACCAATGAAGTGTGGAGATACTTTGAGCCTCGTAAATGGTGTAAAACAATGATTTATTTGCATGGCTAGGCCGATGCCCGAGGCACCCCATTGAAAAAAGCTGTTGGTAGCATCGGGCTAACCAGCCCAGATTTCTGAGTGCAGGGACAAGCCGAGATGAGCTATGAGACATACGCTCACACTCGGTATCATGTTTCAACACACTTTAGGTCAATATCACACCGGAATTCTCCTTTAAGGGTCTGGCCACAGATAATGTAATGGCCCAACTCGAGGGGCAGCACCAAGCGTGCATTTGAAAATCTCACAGCATGCAATTGGATTAGACTATACGAGTCTGCGCCTCCCTCAAGACTACCAGACTCACCAACAGCTTCATACACCAAGCTGTAAGGATGCTGAACTCTCTCCCTCCTCTCCCCCCTCCACCCTCAGCTACATAACATCCTGGACATTGGACCCACAATGGCCGCCTGCACTACTCCACTTGCACACTTGCACACTTGTACACTTTACAACTTGGTGTTGTTGTCCTGAAAACACAACACTTCTGCTGCTCTTACATAACTTGCACCACTATGCCACTTTCTTTCTTACTTAGGTCAAACAGAACTACCCAAGCCTTTTATTGGCCTGACTTTGCACTAGTATTTTATTGACTGTCTATGCACAATTTCAACCAAATTTTGCTGCTCTTATTTTTTCATTATTATATGCCCTCTTATTTACTTATTTACTTACTTTTTTGTTTACTTGAATGTTATGTTTGTCTGTGGACTTAAATTGGTAAAATATGTCTTGTCTTCACCGTGGGATAGTGAGAAACGTAATTTCGATCTCTTTGTATGTCTGGACCATGTGAAGAAATTGACAATAAAGCTGACTTTGACTTTGACCAATGTTTACTGACTGATTCTGCACTTTGGCGCAATTGGATAACACCACGACTGTCTTCTGTTTAGCAGTCAATGCAGTCAATTGTTTGCATGTGGACCTGAGGGTGGTGAACAAAGCTGCGGTCCCCGATAAGTATCCACTGCCCACTTCACAAGAACTGACCTCTTAGTTTTATGGCTCCAAAATATTTTCCCAACTCGATCTCGGCCAGGGCTACCTGCAAGTTCTCCTCCACCCGTACAGCCGCAGCCTCACTGCATTGGTCACGCACGTGGGCGTTTTCCAGTACACCAGGGTACCTTCGGCTTATGCTCTGCTCCTAGCTGCTTCCAGAAAATAATGTCCACTATTTTTGCCGGTATCCCAGGTGTTGTGATATTTCTGGTTGACATAGTAGTACACGGACCGACGGGTACCACCCACGACCAACACCTGACACAGGTACTCGACACACTGGCCTCCCATAACCTCACGTCGAATGGGGAGAAATTTCTTTTTTTTCACCTGAGATGGAGTTTGTGGGGTTTCGCCTGATGCCAGAAGGACTTAGCCCTCTTCATTCTAACATGGAGGCCATCCAACAGCTGCCCATGCCCTCCAGCTCTGCCCAGCTCACTTCCTTCCTGGGCATGACAGCCTATTACCTGCGGCTCCTCACTCAGTACTCCGCAACCACTGCCCCTCTACGCCTGTGACGCCTCCAACTATGCACTATAGGGGCTGTGCTGTCTCAGATCCACAGTGGCACAGAGAGACCCATCGCTTTTGCCTCACAGGCTCTTAATTCAGCAGAGCAGAAGTACTCTGTGGGAGAGAGGGAGGCCCTGGCCTGCGTCTGGGCGTGGGTGGCATATTTACCTGAAACCCGGATCCAGGTTCCAGTGACCCTCTGGATCCGGCCACATGACCAGTCTGTGGCTGCACCAGACCGGGCTACCTGGGAGACTATGTTGCAGATTTTTAATACTCTAGTTTGGGGTTCTAAGGCACTTAGACAAGTTCACCTAAGTTCAGGTTTTGAAATAGCCTTAATGATCTGTTCCAGTGGGACTGTGGTCGCGACAATGCATTCTGAAGCAGTACTAGTGTCTGCTGTCATTAAATTAGGCTTAGAAAAGATCTAAACAAGTTCACAGTGCATGTCAGGGGGGAAAAGGGCCTTAAGAAAAATGGCAGTTTAGATTCTGTTAGATTGGAAAAAAAGAAAGCGAGTGGGGCTCTCAGCTTCAACTCTGCTGCTGCAGCACCACCTGGTGGAGATATGAGATACCACATATTCCCGCTGTTGTAGCGCCACTGTAATTGCTGTAACTAGATGTACCGCGGTACAAAATATGACCGCCGCCCAGTCCAGCACATTTTTTCCACAAAAATAAATCACGCTGAAAGGCCTATATGATTCTAACTGTCTCACTAAATTGCATTATCCACACTCAATTCTCACTGGTATCTGCTAGACAACTGCAATCTGCAAAGTACCAAAACATGATTAGTTCATAGATTTCACATGTAAAATTGATTTTATACAACCTCACCCCCATCTTGCCTGTTCATAATTCTGAGAAATTCTTGAATTGTGTGCATGTGTGCGGTACACGCTTATGTTTATGTGTGTGGGTGTGTGTGTGTGTGTGTGTGTGTGTGTGCTTGTGTGTTTGCCTCATGCACAGTATGTGTGTTTGTGCATGTGCATGCATGCGCATATATGTCTACTGTGTGAGTATGTGTCATAATGATGATTACTGTGAATGTATGTGTGTGCGTGTGTATCTGTTTATGCACATGTGTGCACATGGAATGGGTTAACATGACCCTGAGGCAAACATACGAAAAAAATTGGTCATCCTAGGCCCCACGGTTCTCAAGATATTCACAGAAAACTGTGGTTCGCCCTACCCTCCTTCGGGGTCCAGTACAGCCGGGGGCTACAGATCAAAACGAAAAATTATGGTTCCATGCTATCCATGTGGGGTTACATGCCCACCAAGTTTCGTGGTACCCGGTCTTTCAGTGTCCCGAATCCTTGTTGGTGTATCGGTCACTAAATGTACACATACATTATTTTATTGTAAGGCCCCCATGAACGAAAGTTCACAAAACTTGGCATGCATTCGAGGGTGTCATAATGATCCTACACTTTCAATTTCGTGCAGTTTTGACCATGTCAGCCAGAGATATTGTGCTGAAAATTTTTTTGCTTTTTCATTTTTAACTAGGTGGCTTATACATGAAATAAGTGGTAATGGGATGAGTTGACATGTCCCCTTAAGACCAACATACAAAAAAAAAAGGTGGACCTCCTAGGCCCTACGGTTCTTGAGATATTCACAGAAAACTGTCTCCGCCACCTACAGGCCAGTTGGTGTATAGTAACATAAATTAATTTATTATGTGGC
The DNA here is from genome assembly GCF_017589495.1 of Alosa alosa. Classification (NCBI taxonomy): domain Eukaryota; kingdom Metazoa; phylum Chordata; class Actinopteri; order Clupeiformes; family Clupeidae; genus Alosa; species Alosa alosa. Next base: position 19,352,389 of record NC_063204.1, read on the forward strand.
CCCCCATGAACGGAATTCCACCTAAACTTGGCGTGCATTCAGAGGGTGTCATAATGATCCTACACTTCCAATTTCGTGCAGATTTAACTATGTTAGGTCACAGATACCTGCGATTACAACACCTCGCTTTTACTTTTGTGTTTAACTAGGTGGCTATACATGAAATGAGTGGTTATGGATGGGTTGACATGGCCCCTTGAGATCAACATACAAAAAAATGGTCCTCCTAAACCCACGGTTCTCGAGATATTCACAGAAAACTGTGTCTGCCCTACCCTCTTTTTCGGGGTGCAGTCCAGCGGGGGCAACAGATCAAAACGAAAAACGATGATTCCATGCTATCCATATGGGGTTACATGCCCACCAAGTTTCGTCTACCCCAGTCTTTCAGTGTCCCGGGAATCCTTGACGGAAATTTTGACATGCTAAAAAGAAAAAAAAAAATCTGGCTAAACCTATATGACCACCGCCAAGGCGCTTGGGCGGTCATAATAAGTGATTGCAGGGAAGTAGTAGGACAACTTGAAAAAACAAACTACAGTTAATGAAGCATTAGCATAGCGTTTAGAATAGCATTTATGGTATGAACATTTACATGCAGACATGTTTGGAAACTAAGGGCTGTATTTTGGGTACCAGTGCATGGCGTAAAGTTCGTTTTCCACAACCTCCCTAGGTTGTTAATTGCCACACCCCTGGGCGCAATGCTTAAAAAATAAACGTGCAAAATACCAAATTAAACTTTCCGCGGGTGAAAAACGAGTATTACGCCATGCGCTGGTGCCCAAAATACAGCCCTCAGACTTTCAGATGGACTGAACTTTATCACTTAGTCAATGGATTGTTGGGATATCTTCCCATTTGGATTTCAGAAATTAAATCAGAAATTAAAAGATGTGGAAAAACATATAAAAGTGTGCAGAAAGTGTGTCAAAGAGCAAAAGGAAAAAAGACCAAAATGTTTAGAAGAATATTCTGAATCATCTCTGTGATTGTGGGGTGGAAGTGATTGGTATTCTGCATATTTAATTCAGTGAATTTCCAGCTGATTTGCTTCTATGAAAAACTACTCCTGTAGTTCCCCTTCAGGCAAACTGTAGGCAGAGGACAGCTGTAAGACCATCTGAACTGTTCTGCATCATAGGAAGTGAAGGCAAGTCTACTCATTCATAGCAAAAGAAGAACACAGTACACATCCCACAGAACTGGTGAGGGGTTCCTCATTGTGGGCTCTGGGTAGGTAAGGAATTGATTTCAAACAATTACAGAAACATGCCACTTTGTTCAGTAAACATTTGGATGACTGTCTGTGAAGTGGTCTTTTCATCTCGTCTTTTTGGAAAGAACTAAAAACAGTGAGAATGCTTTCTGTGATTTAGTGAAGACACATGAACTAGAAGAGAAGTGTGACTGAACAGCTGAAATGAGGATAAATGAATAGAAATGGTTTAGAAAGTATCAAGAGCTAAATAAGTCTCATTTTACAGGAGAAAAAAAATGAGTTATAGTAATAATAATAATAATAATAATACCGGTAATAATGAGATTTATTTGTATAGCACCTTTCATACACAGAATGCCGCTCAAGTGCTTTACATGTGGAGCATTTAACACAATAATAGAGGGAAAAGAAAGAGAAGGAAAGGAAAAGTTGTAATAATACAAACAAACAAACAAATCAGTAAATAAAACATCAGATATTTCAAATTAAGTAAAAATGAGATTTCACAAGAGATAGATACAACAACACATATATTACAATTAATGCAGTGAAAATAGGAAGACCTGTAAATAGCAGCATTAAAGCATCAGTAAAATGTGAATTGTTGTGAAGAAATAGGTTACAAGGTAAAAGTGAGTTAACTAAAAGCTCTCATATACAGGTATGTTTTCAGGTCTCTTTTAAAGATATTTACAGAATTGGCCTGTTTGAAGTACAGAGGCAGGATGTTCCATAGCTTCGGTGCATGCTTTGCTTGTGAAGCACTTTGGGCACAATTAAAAGATTAGCATTGGAAGATTTAAGGTTCCGTGGTTGATAGGATATTAAAAGCTCTGAGATATATGAAGGTGCTAAGCCATCATTAACAGAACCTTAAAATCAATTATATAGGAAACAGGGAGATAGTGCAGTTCAGCTAACGCAGGGATGGTGTGTTTCCTCTTCTTGGTCTTAGTTAAAAGTCTAGCAGCAGAGTTCTGTATGAGTTCCAATTTCTTGTATTCTTTTTTTGGGGAGACCAGTAAAAAGTGTAGCAGAAGTCTAACCTATGTTAAAGGCATGGATAATTCATCTGCTTGTTGTGTTAAAAGGCTGCACTTTGGCAATGTTTCTCAGGTGGAAATAGGCTGTCTGGGTAACTTTACTGATATGGGGCTTGAAGCTTAACTTTGTATCTAAGATGACACCTACAGTAGGCTTGTTACTTTTGATTTGACTTGGTGTGCCAGGTTGCCATGATTACTAAGAATGGTGTCTCGTTTTGATTTTGGACCAACCAAAAGTATCATTACTAAAACTGATTAATAGACTGATATTCAAGCTGATAAATGCCAAACATTGTAAGACATTTTGATCCATCCCTGTCTTTTCTCACTTCTCGTCAGATGAGGAAATGCAGTACATCCTAAATACAGACATGACTGGTTATTCTAACATTAAACAGCTGGTTGTCCTCACTGACTGTCGCCTAAATTGATAAGAAAATAAAAAGGCATAACAAATTTGGAGGCTGTAGGGTTACTGAATTGATCAACATGGCTGTCATGTCAAAATAAGTTTGACATCAGAATAAACTAGAAGCAACTCCAGATAGGGGAAAAAATTATCAGAAATATCTAGATCACTAATAAGTAGATCACAGTCTTTACATATTTTAGTATATGTTTTATGGGTGATTTTGTTATGCCTTGCTACTTTTTCTCAACATCCTCAAATTAATTTTGAGAATGTTTGTGCGTTTATTTTTTCTTTTGAACTATATGAAGGCAAATTAATACCCCTGTATTGCCCAATCGCTGCCGAGGCTTTTCAAACATTTTGATGGTAAACCTCATGAAAAACCACGTTTTACCGCACTGTATTATCAAATGGGCCTTAAGGCCTTTATCACTGAAATGCATCAGTTAACAAAGTAGATCATGTTTACTAGTGCCAATGGTGATGGTGTTGAGGTTTGCAAGGCACATCTTGCAATCTAGGGTTGCCTTTTAGGAAGTTTGCATGTGTTTTTTGCGGAAACAAAAGTGCCTTTTGTGGATGCATTACAAAGAGTAGGGAAACTCGTCTGCTGTGGACGTGAGGGTGAGAAATGCACATTATATTATATTATCTTTTAATTGTCTTTTTCATATCAATTTTGTCTGCGATCGGTACACACTTGCATGACTATGTGTGTTTTATCATTTTACAGATGCATACAGATACAATGATTTTCTTCAAGATCCTCTTTGTCTATTATCTCCTGTTATTAGCTAAGAAACAAATTTACTTTATTTTATAATATTTGTGATCAATGTCATTTTAGTACTATTACTGTGACGGTTATAATGTTTACACTACAGCCATTCAAGTTGTTTAACTGGTGGAAGAAGGCTTTTCAAATAAGACACTGCTTTTTCAGGAAAAGACAATACATACTCAGTGTCAGTGCCAGACAAATTGTACGCTTTTGCAGCATCTTGTGCACTAATTCCATGTACTGTACATTTAACATATCTAATTTTGAAAGTAAACTGAACAAATCTGAATCAATTTATGCAGCATGGATTAAAGGAGGAAGTCAATCGTCTGATTACCCCGTGGGTTTCAATAGCACTGACAACACCACCAGGTTCATCCTTGGAAATCTATGTCTGAAAGACTGCACAACTGTTTTCTACAATGTCAATCGAAATCATACAGACATATATTACTTCAGAACTGAGATGGTCACATTTAAAGCAACATTCATTATGAAGCCATTTGATCTGATTATTGAAGGTAGGAGACATTTTAAGTTGTTGCTTAAGTTATTTTCATATTATGCAGCCTGATATTATATTATATTATATTATATTATATTATATTATATTATATTATATTATATACAGCTCTTGAGAATGCATGCAGAAAGTCCCTTTAATTTGAACGGACCTTCACGGAAGTTCAGGAGTCCAATAATCTTGAAAATTGCTGCTGCAAAAATAATGACTGCTGTAATTGGCAATGTGTTTTGTGCTTCTGCAAGTAGCCTGTTCAGTAATTGCAAAGGAACTTCTTTGAAAGTTAAAGTCAGCAAGTAATATGCAATAAAATATAATAAAAAAAGAAAAGTAGGCCTAATAATTAATTCACAACCATGGCACTTGCCAAGTTTTAATTTTAATATTATACTGATAAAATTAATATTTATGTGTGTTGAAACATTTTAACATATATAAAGTGAGAAAACAATCAAGCCATCTTGAAAGCAAAATAAAAGATTTGCAATGCATTTGAATCCTCCTCCAGATTCTCCAGTGAGTCCACGGGTATCAGAGATGTCTGAGGTGTCAGAGGGGACATCAGTGAATCTGACCTGCACTGCAGCTCCTCCCTGTCCCTCTCAGCCTCCTACCATCACCTGGTCTCCTCCCACTGGGAACACACACACTCACATACAGGACGAGAAGGATGGCAACAGATCCCTCGTGCCTTTTTTGACCTTCACTGCTTCCCGTAGTCACCATGACAAAGAAATCTACTGTACGGCTTCTTACCCCAGACAGAACCAGAGTAATGTGGAAGCCAACAGCACTGTGCAGTTACTTATAGTCCAGTGTAAGAATTATTCTTTTTTTTTCGCAATGAATTCCTGAAGTAACATCGAATTTTTTCAACTCCTCTTTTTTCAATGTATCATTAATGAGAATTTTTTTAAAAACTATTATGCTATTATTTGAAAAGTGTTTTGAACGTATGTTTTTCTTTCCCCCAGTCTCTCCTGTGGATGTTGTGGTCTCTGTGAGTCCTCCAGGTCCAGCAGCAGAGGGCAGTAGTGTGACTCTGACCTGTAACAGCAGTGAGGCCAACCCTCCAGTGCAGAACTACACCTGGTTTAGAGGGGGCCAGCACACACCTATAGGATCTGGAAAAACCCTCACCTTCAATCTCAGCTCAAGTGATGAAGGACAGTACTACTGCAGGGCAGAACATCCACAGGGGGGCAAGGAGTCTGCTGCAGTGAGAGTGACTACACAAGGTATTCCTGTTGAAACATTACGCACAAAGCAAACATTGACATTCAAATGCAATTTAAGTAAAAAAAAAACACTGAGCAGTATGGGAAGGGAGAGGAATGGTAGGGAGAGGAATGCTGATTGAAAAAAAATCTTTATATTTTAGATTGAGAGTCTTTTGAGATGTCGATAGATTTGAAGTTGGTGGAGGAAGAGGCAGAGCAGTCGTGGGGAGATTGAGGGAGAGAATTCCAGAGTTTGGGGGGCATGGCTGTGAAGGCCCTGCATCCCAGGGTAGTCCGTCTACGAGGTCCGAGGGACAGTGAGTAAGTGACCGGTAGTCTAGTCAGTGGTTCTTAAACGTTTTGTCTGGCGACCCCCCAAAAAACATTGGCCAAGTCCTGTAACCCCCTTCTCTCCAAACGACAAAAACCAAATGTGTTTTCTCATACCTAGGCTATGACAACACCAAAGGTACTGTCAATGGCAGCCTTTAACAATCTGATGAATTATTTTCCAATGGATAACTAGCAGTCACTCAATGTATAACTGGTGCTCCTGCATGGCAAAAGAAGGCCGCATTGTGTTCTGTCACTGGTAAGCTCATACACAGTATCCTCGAGCTAATCATTGTAAGAGGCGCAGGTAGAGATATGCGTAATCAGAGCATCCACTTTCGGAGGAACATTATGGAAACACTGTGAATTGTATGCCTATACAGTATATAGGACTACTGAATGTCCCAGTTCTTAAACATGTTTGTCTAAAAATGTTTAGAAAAATCATTTTGCAACCCCTCCCATATTTTTGGCGACCGCCCTGGAGGTCCCGACCCATAGTTTAAGAACCACTGGTCTTTTTGTCTGGCGACCCCCCAAAAAACATGGGCCAAGTCTCGCGACTCCTTTATCACCAACCGGCAAAATTTGGTTCCAAAATGTTGCGAATTGGGCATTGGTTGATAAACGTTTAGAAAAATGTATTTAATTCAGACTGCAAATCATTTTGCGACCCCTCCAATATGTTTGGTGACCGCCCTGGGGGTCCCGACCCCTAGTTTAAGAACCACTGGTCTAGATGACTTAAGGGAGCGGGGATCAGGAGAGAGTATAGGATCAGGAGTTCACTGAGGTAGAGGGGGGCAGGCTCGGACTGGTAATCTGTACAACCGTGCAAATGCCCGGTGGGCCGGTCCACTCCGGGAATTTTAAAGTTATTTAGCCTATTTGCGGCCCGTCATGTAGACCTAGGCTTAGCCTATAAATGCAGTTGCATCCATTTGGGGGGCGACAGGTCAATCATTTTGGCCTCTTCATGACAGGTTCAGTGTGTGTTACGATCGCGCCCCCCTGCCCCACCCCTCAAGTGGATTTGTCCAAGCAGCCGCTTGGTTTGTGGGGAAATATAGCCTACGAGTCCATGCATGATAGCCTAGGCTATATAAGTGCCCTCCGCTGGCTGGTGTTCACATCATCGCAGTTTAACCGTAAACAGCAATCAGAAGTGTCTAATTTTATTCCATAAATATATTGTTTTATAGACGTAAGTTGCACGCGCTACGAAGAGCTTCCATTTACTGCACCATGTAGGCTACTGTATGCGGTTTGTCTGTCAACATAAAAAAACTCCGGGTACCTACAATTTTCGCACAACTTGGTGGAAAAGTGTAGCACAGGTTAAAGAAAACCTATTCATGTTTGGACTCGAAAGGAACTTCAAAGTATTTCCCATATAGTAGCCTTTTAGCTCACAACGACAGTGAAAGTGGAACTTGGAAAGTGGAAGTCTCTCCACCGAGTGTTACATTAGATGCACAATCAATCGCGAGTCGATGCACGTAAAAAGTATCAACTGGTAGGTTAGTAACGAAGGTAGCCTAATTTTGCAAAATGTGATGACGGCACACAAACTTGGGCAAAAACGTTTAGTATACACTTGTGGTGATAGCCTACAGTTAATGTGAATCGCTGACTATAACCAATGTAGAAGATTTGCACCAAATAGGCCTAAAGGCTGTGGTTGTGTTTCTACAACATGTTGGCACAAATCGTATTTTTGTCAACTATGACGATCTCAATGCATGTTCAGTAGCCTATATTTTTCATTTAGTCAAGCAGTGACATGTGATTTAATCAGTGTTGGGCAAGTTACTTCAAAATCGTAATATATTATGTATTACTTAATACTGTCATTTCAAAGTAATTCATTACATTATAATATTACTGTCTCTGAATTGTACTACTATTGTATTACTTTTAAGTTACTTTTACCAAAATATCTAGAAATATGGATTTGGAATTCTAAATGCAGTTTATTATGCTCAATGCAGCTCATTGCACTTCTAATGGAGGGTGATGTGGTACAACATAATGACTGAGCTAGGCTTAAGGCTAACAACAGTAGAATGCAATAGGTGCAGTGATGGCTCATGATGCAATACAAGGAACAATCATAGCCAGAATTTTGTTTAAAGAAGACAAAAGGTCAAAGTCTGGTCAATTGTGATAGAAATGCTGTAACTTTAAGCTTAGGCCTACTCATTAAAATTAACAGAGCCCACTACCTGTATATTGTAACCCAAAACTTAAAGACATGTCAAGATAGGCTACACAGTGCAGCTACTGGCCATTTTGGTGCCCTAACTGGTGAAATACAGTATTAACCTAAGTATGTCATCATATGGCCAACTATAAAGATGTAATCTGCCTGTTCCCAGGGATGGGTAGTATTTCTGAAACATGTAATATGTGTTTTAAATGCAAAATAGTATTTTGTCATTTGTATTTTATTGGGTTGAAGGAAATGGCTCTGTATTTTGTATCAAAATACTTTATTGGTGTGTATTTTTGTATTTTAAAAATACTGCAAAATACAAATACTAAATGTGAAAAACACAAAAAAGTAGATACTACACACAGGTGTAATGAATAATTAACATTCTCTGTTTTTCTGTTAAAGATTGGCATGGAGACAATGGGACATGGTTGCCTTTGTCAGTGTCCTTATGTGAACTTGCACAGGTCAACTTGCTCATCTTTACTTGCGTACGACTTCACACCAGTGCTTCAGGCCAGAGCTGATGCTTCAGCAATAGCTGTCACTGAAAAGCTGTAAGTGTTGTTGAACACAGCTGTTCTCACATTAGCTGATTGCGATAAACATAAACCATTGTTGCCTAATTACCAATTATTCATTACAATTACTATTTTGCATTTGAAACACATATTACATGTTTCAGAAATACTACCCATCCCTGGGAACAGGCAGATTACATCTTTATACACCAATCCGCCGCGACCTTTATGGGCGCTGCCATCTTGCCTGCCGTCATTACTGCGTGCCTGCGGAGTGTGACGGTGTGACACTTGCCAGTGCCTTCTAATGGCTTTTCAATGAAAGCATACTGTCAGAGAATATCAAATAGGAGACCCTGCTCATGAAAAAATGTCAGGTGAAAGGGAACATTGGGTAGATGTCAGGCAGTGGCGAACACTTACCAATGAAGGTAATTTATTGACAACATAATGTATTAAGACGTGTATTAATTAATGACAACAATAAGCCGAATGCTATCATTAAGAGCTGTGTTGCTAATATCACAAGCTTCAGAAGTTGCAAATAACTATTAGCCACAACCACTTGTAGCAGTAAAATACATGTTCTTACAGGTATTCAGGATTATTTTATTAATCGTATGTATTTCATCCACTTTTAACGCACATCTTAGTCCTCGACAAGGAACTCTGTGTAATCCGTAAGCCTGTAAACATGGGCACTCAATGTGCAACAAAGGTTTGTGAATTTCACAAACGGTTTAATTCTAGTTCTGTATATTCCTACTATTGTTAAAACAGCCGACCACACAACACGCTTTTCCTGGCATCACTGGACAGCATACGTATTAAATAAAAATTAAGAAAAAGAAGAAGATTTCGCGATCTACAGCTAACGCCTGCTACAGCCGCCTACAGGACCAACACATTACTTCGCTACTTCCTTAGCAGCAAGGCAACGCAGTAATGGCGGCGCTGCTTTACTTCCGTGTTTCGCCGGATTTGTGTATAGTTGGCCATATAATGACATACTTCACCAGTTAGGGCACAAAAATGGCCAGTAGCTGCACTGTGTAGCCTATCTTGACATGTCTTAAGTTTTGGGTTACAATATACAGGTAGTGGGCTCTCTGTTGATTTTAATGAGTAGGCCTAAGCCTAAAGTTACAGCATTTCTATCACAATTGACCAGACTTTTGACCTTTTTCTTCTTTAAACAAAATTCTGGCTATGATTGTTCCTTGTATTGCATCATGAGCCATCACTGCACCTATTGCATTCTACTGTTGTTAGCCTTAAGCCTAGCTCAGTCATTATGTTGTACCACATCACCCTCCATTAGAAGTGCAGTGAGCTGCACTGAGCATAATAAACTGCATTTAGAATTCCAAATCCATATTTCCAGATATTTTGGTAAAAGTAACTTAAAAGTAATACAATAGTAGTGTAATGCCTTACAATTCAGAGACAGTAATATTATAATGTAATGAATTACTTTGAAATGACAGTAATAAGTAATACATAATATATTACGATTTTGAAGTAACTTGCCCAACACTGATTAAACCACATGTCACTGCTTGACTAAATGAAAAAATAGGCTACTGAACATGCATGGAGATCATCATAGTTGACAGAAATTACGATACTGATTATATAATAACCTATAGGTCCAAATCTAAATGTTTGGGTTCAGTTTATGAAGTGTTGCTACAGCATGATACTGTGTGTTTGTTATTTATGGGGGGGGAATCAGGGGATTTTGGTATCGGTGGGCTTGTGTGTGTGTGTGTGTGTGGGGGGGCTGGAGGGGTTAAGTTGTGAAGGGCTTTGAAGGTAAGAGGGAGAATTCTGAACTTGATACGGGACTAGTAGTGGAGGTTGGAGAGGATGGAGGTGATGTGGGCAGAGTGCTTAGTGTGGGAGCAAACTCTAGCCGCTGAGTTTGGGGTATACCGGTTTTTGGAGAGACCTCCCAGGGAGGCCAATGAAGAGGGAATTGCAATAATCAATACGGGACATGAAGGTGTAAGACGTCACTCGTCAGGACCAATGAGGGAACTGGGAGTGGTCGAAGGAAATCGTGAAGCTGTCCGCGCGCTGTTGAAAATAACAATTGATTATAGAACCCCTGTTAACCTAATGATTCTGACCCCGCTAGATATGGAGAAGTTTCGGTCAACGTAATATTACTATCCATAGTAGGCCGATGTGGGCCTACCCACAATGCTGTTACAAGAATGCCTTCTAGCTATTTAATTAGACGATCTTCCCCAAGAATAGTGTGCGAGGCCCTCCTCGGCCCGACAATTCGAGGCCTTCACTTGAGTAATGATCCTAGTGTGAAAGTCGGTCAGAGGCTATAGTGCTGGCCTGGACCACTATGCTCATCTGGACAGAACACCTTACCGAAGCTACAGAGGGTTCAGGGTGTGCTAAGGTTAGCTGTCTAATTCCAGACTACTAATAAAATCAGTGACCCACCACAGTACAATACGATGGCCAGTTCTCCTGGTAGCATGCCTACACTTTCACTGATTTAGCCCCACGGCCCTGGAGACTAATCCTAGCCGCCCTCCTGGCCCATCTTCAACTTGAGGGATATCTAAAGAAACTCTAGAAAACTATGCGGGTCAAAGCATAACAATTTATTTGTCAGACACAAGCTATTCATCCAATACATTATAGAAGGTACATCTAAATGAATAATGTGAAAGTCACGAAAACAGGTTAAAGGAACATTTAGGAAACCATATGAAGCAATCAGAGAATGAACATACCAGCTCAGAGGATGATGACTACACACCTTAGTGGTGCGGGAGATTCTGACTACAGAATGGCTCCTAGAATGCTCTGTGAACCTCACTTAAATAATGGTAGGCTACCTAGTTTGTGGTTGGTTACATTGATATGGGATCACATGATTGGAGGTCAGCTGATTTGGGATCACATGGTTGGAGGTCATCTGATTTGAGAGTACTTTGATGAGACTTGAGACCATTGTTGTAGTGAGAGTGAATCAATCAAGACATGACAAGTTATACATTTGATTACATTTCCTGTCCCTATAGTTAACTGCTCCTGTGGACATGTGACAGTAGGCCCACAATAGGCCCACACTTAGCAGTTGATCAAGAGTCAATATATGACTGAAAAGATTATCATCAGCCTGGTAATTAGGATCCTTACAAAGGCATGCACTAGAGTTTGTGCATCAGTGTTAGACAGGAGAGGGCGAAGACAGGTGCTGGAGATGGAAGAAAGCAGCTTTTCTGAGGGACTTATTATGGAGATCAACGTTCAAACACACCAAGATTTCTGATAACAGGTGAGAGCTGGACATATAAAGCATGTATACAAACTAGTAGGCTATATTCCTTATAGTGTGTTATATTACCTTAACTCTAATTGTATTACCTATACATAATGACTATTTGTACCTTAACTAGATGTACCGCAGAGCGGTACAAAATATGACTGCCGCCCAGTCCAGCACATTTTTTCCACAAAAAGAAATCACGCTGAAAGGCCTATATGATTCTAACTGTCTCACTAAATTGCATTATCCACACTCAATTCTCACTGGTATCTGCTAGACAACAAGTACCAAAACATGATTAGTTCATAGATTTCACATGTGAAATTAATTTTATACAACCCCACCTCCATCTTGCCTGTTCATAATTCTGAGAAATTCTTGATTGTTTGTGTTATGTTTATGTTATGTGTGTGGGTGTGTGTGGGTGTGTGAGTGTGTGTGTGTGTGTGTGTGTGTGTGTGTGTGTGTGTGCCTGCTTGCTGTGTGTTGCGTGTGCCTGTGCATGCAAGCGTACATATGTCTACTGTGTGAGTATGTGTCATAATGATGATTACTGTGAATGTATGTGTGTGTGTGTGTGTATCTGTTTGTGCACATGTGTGCACATGAAATGGGTTAACATGACCCCTGGAGGCAAACATACGGAAAAAAAAATGGTCATCCTAGGCCCTACAGTTCTCAAGATATTCACAGAGAACTGTGTCTGCCCTACCCTCCTTTTCGGGGTCCAGTCCAGCCGGGGCTACAGATAAAAAGAAAAATGATGGTTCCATGCTATCCATGTGGGGTTACATGCCCACCAAGTCTCGTGTACCCCGGTCTTTCAGTGTCCCGGGAACCCTGTTGGTGTACGGTCACTAAATGTACACATAAATTATTTTATTGTAAGGCCCCCATGAACGAAAGTACACAAAACTTGGCATGCATTCGGAGGGTGTCATAATGATCCTACACTTTTAATTTCGTGCAGTTTTGACCTTGTCAGCCAGAGATATTGTGATGAAAACACCTAATTTTTTTGCTTTTAATTTTTTAACTAGGTGGCTATACATGAAATAAGAGGTAATGGGATGGGTTGACATGCCCCCTTAAGACCAACATACATAAAAAGGTGGACCTCCTAGGCCCCTACGGTTCTCGAGATATTCACAGAAAACTGTCTCCGGCCACCTACAGGCCAGTTGGTGTATAGTAACATAAATTAATTTATTGTGTGGCCCCCCATGAACAGAATTCCACAAAACTTGGCGTGCTTACAGAGGGTGTCATAATGATCCTACACTTCCAATTTCGTGCAGTTTTGACTATGTTAGGTCACAGATCACCTTCAATTACAACACCTCATTTTTACTTTTTTGTGTTTAACTACAGTAGGTGGCGCTATACATGAAATGAGTGGTTATGGAATGGGTTGACATGACCCCTTGAGATCAACATACAAAAAAAAAATGGTCCTCCTAAACCCTACGGTTTTTCGAGATATTCACAGAAAACTGTGTCTGCCCTACCCTTCTTTCGGGGGGTCCAGTCCAGCGGGGGGGCTACAGATCAAAACGAAAAACGATGGTTCCATGCTATCCATGTGGGGTTACATGCCCACCAAGTTTCGTGTACCCCGGTCTTTCAGTGTCCCGTGAATCATTGACGGAAATTTGGGAATGCAAAAAAAAAGAAAGAAAAAAAAAAATCTGACTAAACCGCTTCGCTGCGCGGCGGTCATAATAAGCTGTATTACCCAAAGAAGTCCTTGTAAGGAAAAATATGACAGAATTTAAAGCAATTTTAAAAAATACTCTTAGATGCTCAATGCTCATCATCAGATGCTTGTTGACAGCGAAACTGGTTTGTCGACTTGTCAAAACTTGTTTGTCAAAAACGAAGGTTTGTCACTACGCTAGTGCACAGAGCCTATTAAGTGGATACTGCATAAGCCAAATGTACAGTATGTTCTAGTTGTTATGACCTGGATTGTGGGCTGTAGCATTAAATGAAAACTGACTACAATGTCGCTTTTATTTCTGTACGAAGGACTCACATGGGTGCCAAATGGCACATATGGCCTAATATCCTTAACTTGACAGGTGTGAACAATGATATGATCATGCCCATGCACCACCCTTGGGATGCTGCACTTCTACTGACATGACATGCTCTGTGTTTCAGAGGAAGGGAAGACACCTTTTATCCTAATCATTGGAGCAACAACAGGTGGATCCCTGGTAGTACTCCTGTTATTTGTTGTGATTTGTGTTATGAGGTGAATATTTTAAGTCTGTATACTATTCCAATATCAAATACTCTTTTATGAGAATATACTGCGGTGGAATTGAATAGCTGGGGTTGTAATCATTGTCAGTGAAGAAAATGTGTGATCAAATATGCTAAAAAATGATGGTGAACATACATACAATTTTCTACTATTGCTCTCAGCTATGGTTGACAGGACCACAAGCAGTTGTTATTTACATGTAGTAAACAAAACTACAGACCATAGGGGTATTTCACAAAACCTAGGGACTGTAAGGGATTAATCAGGGATTTTTGGTTATCCTCTATACATTTAGCCTTGACTTGGTTGCACAAAAGAGATGGCACTTAGGCTACCATGGGGATTTATTCTGTGCCCAGGCTTAGTTATTTCTAATAATTTAATAGCCTTAAAATTAACCTGTGAACAAATACTTGTTGTTTTGCTGTTAGACGTTTGATGAATAGACTACTGTAGTAGTTGATTGGAAATGGAGGGCAATTTTTCAAAGGATTTCAAGGATGTTTTCAACGAATTCGGTTATAAAGATAATATATACTAACCCTACTATATCTAAAGCGGTTGTTCACTTTGTGTGTATGACGCTATTTTCCGCTACCTTGGAAAATACAGAATTCTTGAGAGAGCACAATTTGAATTTGCTCAGTGAGTCACTCTGGCAATCAGTAATGATGCTCATTACCCATGCCCTTGGAGCCTAGCTACACCAATCACATCGGTGTATCAAATATAGGCAGACCAGAGGGGAGCTAACCAGATGATGACAGCGCTGCAACGTCGAAGTCTGGAATCAGTCAGTAAACATTGGTCGTAGTGTTATCCAATTGCATGCAGTGATATTTTCAAATGCACGCTTGGTGCTGCCCCTCAAGTTGGGCTATTTTCATTACTCATAGCCAGACCCTAAATCTTTCTAGATTTGAGTCTGGATTTCCAGGCTAATTTTCCGCGTCTTTTTTATTCTAATTGTGGTTTCTTTGGAGGAAAAAAGAAAACAGTTGTAGTAGTAGAAGTAGTTGTATTCTCAACTACTTACACTTGGCTTGACTAATCGCTCCTATAGGATATATAATACTCATCCTGGATTGGTGTTAATGATATGTGTTGAGCTATGATTACCAGACAACTCTAGGTCAAGCCTCGCTTTATCACTTATCTTGGATGTCTGAAATACCCCTCAGATTGACAGTTGTTGTGTTGAATGTAATTTTCAGATGGAACAAGCCTACACTACATCAAGAGGATGAGCATAATTCCGAGTGTGAGGTATGTTTTATCTAATGTATGATTTTGAATGCAAGTGAATAATGATATAATGAATAATTAGATCAATTTGAAGATCATTTTGTGTGATAAATGATCATGACATGGTATATTGGCTTCTCTGGCACTTAGACCTCAGCTACATGTGATGAGGAAGGGCCTGCCCATACTTATGGACCCAAACCTACAGAGGACCAGCAAGTGGAGCTCCACTATGGGGAGATCAACCTCTCCAAACTGCCTCTCAGAGACACCCGCGAGGGGCAGGAGCAGGAGCAGGGACCAGGGCAGGAGACAGAGTACGCAGAGGTCCGTTTGTCAGGCAGAGACGTCCCGGCTAGTGATCAGACAGGTCTAGACAAAGAAGAGCTTTACGCCAAAGTACAGAAATAACTGCAATCACTCAAAACCTTCTGAAAATTAAATCTTGTTAATATCAATGGCAAAGATTTAACCCTTCAGCAGGGGAGTTTTGAACATTCTATGAACATTCTATTCCATGTTGAATTTGGTGACCTCAGATATTCTTTACAACATTCATTTTACAACATCACACCTGTGACGGTACCTTCTAGGTGGAATAGGTTTTAACAAATTTGCAACCTGCTCTTCGTGGACTTCTACAGTAGCTGTCCATTCTGTGCTTAAACAGCCTGGACCAAGCCAAACATTCCTCTCAACCAATTGCTTCAGATAATGTTGAGCTCAGGTATCAACAACCTTTAACAAGAATTGTAAACCGTGCCACTATTTATATATTTCCTGTTTTCTTGTTTGTTTGTTGGTTGGGTTGTTGGTTGTTTTTTGGGGGTGCCTTTTTAATTAAAATAGGACAGTGACTGGAAATGGGTGGGAGAGATAGGAGTAGTATCGGAAATGATCACAGGTTCCGGTATAACAACCTAGTCTATTTTTGGATGACACCCTCTCCATAATAGCGTAGATGTAATTTCCCAGTCCCACACCACGTCTTTCCCAATCGCTTCCTGTCTGTCTTTGCACTGTCCTACAATAAAGGCAAAAAATACGAAAGAAAAAAAGTTGTAAATGCATATTCTGGTCTTCAAAACTTTGGTCTTCAAAACTATTCTGGTCTACAGATTGATGTCATTTTGGTCCCTAACAAAAATGTACACAAATAGACCAGGGTTTCCTAACCTTTTTTGGCAGGTGACCCTATTTTAAAGTCACAAAACGTTGGCGACCCCAATCATTCACAACATGTTGTGAGAGAGACCGCATCTCATCTTTGCTGTAACATCCAGTTGAGAGCAGCATTTTCCCCAAATGTCCTTGCAAGCTCATTTTTTTGTTTGACTAACTTGCCTGATTATTTTGCTACTTTAATTTGAACGTTGATCAAGCATTATTGCCCATGATGATCTCATGCGGGATGTCTACTTTTATTTTTACATTGTAATGAAAGATCCGATTAGTTACTTAACTTGGATATCATGTCATATATTTTTCATTTAATGTATATATATTTTAATGTAATGTACTGTCACACTGTAAAAATTAGAACTTGCATTTTTTCAGCCAGAATATGTAAAGGAGTAAACAGAACTGGAAAGACCAGAAAAATATACTAAACTCATATAATGAATTTATCTTATCAAGTTTTGTGACTTCATCTCACATACTTTTGTAACCCAGTTGACTCAACTTCAATATTTAATTGCCTGTGTCTGTGAAGTCACCTGAAAAAAAATCTCATGTTGGCACATGCGTACTTTGAATCACTACGGGATTCCCCACTGAGCCAGAAGGAGCTCAAGGCAAAGCCAAGAAGAACTACTCCATGTGGTGGATTGGTGCTTGCTGGGAAGATCGCCAGAAAGTTTGTGGTTTCTCTCTACAGCGACCAGGAACATCGAGTAAAGGTAAAGTACAAGATCAATCTACACAGTCATTTTATCGCTTTAAACTCAAGTCTTGTATAGTTTGTTGAACATTGCAATGGCTAGCTAGCGTTAGTCTACTCAGCTGGCGAAGCTAATGTTAACTAGTTAATGGAAGCTAACATAAACCAACATCTTTGGTGAGACTTTGGCCAATGATAATGACTATAAAGTTATCGCATTACATTCTGAACAACGAACGTTTCCCTTGCTTCCACGTAATCCAACTTATTATTGTCCAGTTGTGTCCATAGCCAAATTGTTGGGGAACAGTTTGTGTTGTAGCTGAAAACGCCAAATGCCATAGCTTGTCATGCAAAGTTGTGTTTGCTAACTTGTAAGATGCTTCGCTACAATCTAAATAAGACTACTTTTTATAAACGTTGGACCAGTCCTTTTGACTTAATTTAACGTTAGCCAAACTTTGCTTAATAACAATACAAAGTGATATGTAAATGTTTCTCCTGTAAAGGGGTTTTCACATCGCCAGCAGTAGCTGCTATGCCCCTTTGCTTTCCGCTCTGCTCAATGCTGGCAAGTTTCACTGCTGTTTTGCTACTTTTGCTCAGAGCAAAAACGCTTTACGTCACAAATTCACATTTAAATTTATAAACAACATTAGCCTTAACATTATATCAGGGGAGCAGGAAAATAGACACAACCTTTTCACAACAATAGTTTGTGACATGAAGTTATTTCCATGATTGCCAGCTTTAGCTTGCCTCAACCCATGTAATGTGTTGATTTTTTTTTTTTTTTTTGCTTTCTCACTGATTGTGCGAACAAACGTCATGCGTGGCCGCGGTAGCAAAGACAAAGCTAAAATTGGGGTTGCCAGACTAGGAAAACGCATGCACTTTAATGACTACAGATTCATTCTGAATTATGAAAATTTGGGAATTAAATAATCTTTGTATCTCTGTCTGTGTGCCCAGGTGATGGCGATTGCAGAACACCGTAAAAGAATAGCCTTGGAAGGATTGCCCCTCTACCTCAGGGAGGACCCAACAAGTCTTTTCAAGAAATGTCTGGTAATAATCAATCTTATTCTCTGTGCATGTTGTCTTATCTCACCACCTGTGTTTCTTCCTCTACTTCTTTGGCTCCTTTCTTTTATCCTGCCTCTCCTCCTTTTTCCTATCCCAATCTCCTTGTGTCCTTTTACCAACTCGTCCCTGTCTTCTGTCCGTCTCTCTGGCATCCCTTTTGCCGTCTTCCTCTTCCCTGTCCCTTGATATTGAATGACACATTGTATTGTAATATGTAAACTGTGTTTTTATTTATTATAAAACAGTTGGATACACACTATATCATAGTACACAAGCCAAGTAGTGTATTTATGATGACTTTCTAAAGTATTTTGATTGTGTTAACAAATTGATTAATCTATACAGCTTTTCTTTTAATTATGTTTGACTCAATCAGTGGTGTCTTCTGTGTTTGCACACTCTCAGGATACAGATGCTGAGGAAGACTACACCAAAGGTGTGAAAATTGGGATCCTCACAGTGAAAGAAGATGACGTTGCAGCAGTCGAAGTCTCTTCCCTAATGTAATCAACACAGCCATCATTTTGGAAGAGACTGTTGTTCTCCAGGATATTAAGGATGTACCATCTGCATTTGCGTATTTGATGGGCCTTGTTTATGCAATCAATATGCAATACCCCAAAAACCTCAAGTATACCTTTGAGGTGATACAAAAAAGGTTTTTCTCAACCTAGGAACTACCAGCTGTTCTCAAGAGAACCCTGTCTTTTCGGAAATAAAATGCAGGGACATCTGCGATAGTTTGATTGATGTAATGGCACATTATTGTAAGTTTTACTGATTGTTAGGACTGTGAGACCTTTTAAGTTTAATTTTATGCATTTGGTAACACTTTACTTGACGGGTGAGTACATAACATATTCATAGTAGCTGTAGTGACCGTTTCAGAAGACATGACAACATTCATACCCAACCCTTCAAAAATGTGGCAGTCAGAATGGCGATATTTATTGCCATTTATGCTTGTCATCTGATCATATCATATCTAAATATTTTTATGAATAGCTTATATTATTGCTATACAGGTTGTTAAGTATTCATAATCACTTATCCGAGTTTAAGACTGAGAGGTAAACTACATATAGCTGACCAGTATTTGTTGACCCTGATTTGTTGACACCTTGAGGTAATTATAATATTTTGCCGCTTTGCCCACACTCAAGGGAAAATGTCCAAAGTTCCCGGGTCATCTCTATGTAGTTTACTTCCCAGTGTTAAACTTGGATGTGAATGAATGTTGTCATGTTTTATGAATAAATTATAAATACTTAGTTTGATAATTTCACAGCTGCTATGAATGTGATATGTACTTACCCATCATGTAAAATGTTACCATGCATTTTATACAATTTTGTTGCTTTGCGACTAAAGGTACAACAAAGTGCATTTTATTATTCAATTTTGAAAACAATGGCATTTTCTTTTCAAAGCCATGTTTTATCCTCATTACAGAGTTCCCTCATTACAGTTTGTATTATGAGGCCCATAGCACTCAGGATCTTAACACTACAGTACCTATTGTGATTGTAAGTGACTTTTTTTATTATTATTATTATTATTATTATTATTTTTTGATTGTGTGCAGCTCAAAGATCACTGAATATAGTTGAAACCCCATTGTTTCAAAACATTTCTGATATATTCTTTTATTGTGTGCAGATGAAAGTTCACTGATTACAGGTGAGAACCTGTGGTTTCAAAACATTTTTTTTATTATTTTTATTTATTTATTTTTTGATTGTGTGCAGCTCAAAGTTCACTGATTAGAGGTGAACCTGTAGTTTCAAAACATTTTTGAAAAATATCTGTGTATTCTATGCTGCATTTAGGCTGTGTAAAAGATCATTTTGAGGCTACTTGTGTGTGCAGTGCTTTTACACTGATTTCTGCAATAAATCACTTGCATTAATTGTTGCTTTGGGTTTTCCTTACTTTTTATCTTAAGTTGTACCAACTAGTAACTTAAACTTGTGTTTTGAAGTCCTCCGAATAGTTGGTAGAAAAAGCTTTTTATAGTTGAAAGATGTTTTTATTTCAAATTGATTATGTAAGTTATGCCCTCTCTTTGAGTATACTCACAAAAACATTTACAATAAGTTGCCTTATTTCTAGTTGTGTTTACTCAAAAAAGCCCTTGTAATAGGTTGCATTACTTTTTTGAGTAAACTAGGCAGATATTTTTTTTACAGTGCAATTGTAAGATACCCAATATCTCAGCCGACCCCATTTGGATTTCAGGCAACCCCACATGGGGTCCTGACCCCAAGGTCGGGAAACGATGCCATAGGTGGAAGGTAGACTGAGACAACTGGGCTTTTATTGATTAATATCTTTAGTCATTAATCTCCTGCTGCTGTGCAGGTGCTATATCAGGCAACACTCAGATTTAGTAGGTATAAGGAAATCAGAAATCTTTTCTATTTGTTGCTCTGTAGCATGTGAGAAATGTTCTGTAATATGTTAGAAATTATGTATTTTATATACAAATTAAAGACTAAAGGTTGCTAAACATTTGTGTTAAAATCCTTTGTTGGTCATGCTGTATATATTACCCAACACATGCATTCCTCATATGTAGGTAGAGGGGGGATCAGCTAACTCAACCAAACCCTTGGGTTGTGCTGCAGAGCTGTACTCCTCCTGTTCACCACCGCAC
Source organism: Alosa alosa (assembly GCF_017589495.1). NCBI lineage: Eukaryota > Metazoa > Chordata > Actinopteri > Clupeiformes > Clupeidae > Alosa > Alosa alosa. The sequence continues at coordinate 19,373,098 of NC_063204.1, forward strand.
TCACCATCAGATTCAGCACTTCTCAAAGTTTTCACACTTTTATAATCTCATATCTGCTTGTCCTCCCATGTCTGATCAGGGCTTGGGCCACACATCACTGGCGGCTTTAGTGCCCTGTCATATTCTACATTCACACGCACAACAGAATATACCACTAGTAGGGAAAGAGTTCTTCTAACTTCTTTTTTTTCAATATAAATAAGTGCAAGGCGTGAAAACAAGAGAGCTCATTTACATTCCAGCCTAGCTAGGAGCAGCTTCCTCTTTTTGGACTCTAGGAAGGTAAGAGCTCAAATTTTGCACATTGATACTCTCAAGCAACAGAACAAGGCTACTTTGCTCAACCATCTTTTAAAATCTGTCTGTACTTCCACAATGAAGTCTATTCAATTGTCTTTTAGGAACAGATTATTTAAATTAAAATTATTTAAATATACAGGGGCAAGAAAAAGTGAACCTATGCTAAAGTTGACTAAAAAGAGGAATAAAAAATCATATTTTGGAAATTGATCTTAACGTCTTAATTAAAATATGAGGAAAAATCCAACCTTTAAGGACACCAATTTTCTTTGTGAACGAATAATGTATCATAAATAACTAAATGTTCTTCCTTAAAATACAGGGGGCATAAGTACAGTGATGGCCAAAAGTATTGGCACCCATGCTAAAGTTGACTGAAAAGAGGAATATAAAATCATCTTTTGGAAATTGATCTTAATGCCTTAAGTGAAAAATGAGGAAATATCTAACCTTTAAGGACACCAATTTTCTTAGTGAATGAATAATGTATCATAAATAAATAAATGTTATTTCAGTTAGCCTATTAGCTGGTTTGATTTGCATTGAGCTCATACTTTTATTTTATACTTTTTCTTGCCACTGTAACTCTAATCATGCAATAAAGGCAAATGAACTTAGAAAGGGGATGTGAAACATGATGAGCAGAAATCTACTATATACTTTTTCATTTGGATTCTTAAGAATATTCCAAAGTGTTGAAGACATTGCTTCCCTTTTTTTTTTCGATTCAGTACTTTTTTCAGGGGACTTTTCAATGGATTTGTGTTCCATTTTCCCCCACTTGTATACATCTTGTGCGGTACAGAGTACATGCCATGTTTGAAGCAGGAAGTGGTAGATCAGTGTTGAAACCAATCTGCTTGTCTGAGGAGATGCTGAAATGTTCAGACAACGGTCTGTTTTTGCCCCATTGTTCTGCAAGTTGTGCATAGTTAACAAAATTACTTTAGTGTGTTAGAATAAAAGGACTATGTACATAAGCTTCATGCTCTTACAGTAATAATATATTCATGACTTTTAGCATTTTGTCTTTGTCTGTGATACTACTGTATACATTTTTACATGGGTTTCCTGTTAGTGTGCTGAATTTAAAGACGAAGTGATGATCTTCCTCAACACCTTCTTTTTCTTTCATCTCCTGTTCTTCGCAATAGGTCAGTTTATTTTTTACATTTTCCTCAAATGTTTGTGATTGATCTTTGAATAGTTAAATTGTTTTAAAAATCTATGGCAATATGCAAGTGGTCATCATGGATCACTTTGGGGGAAATATTAAGTAATTTCTATAAGAGGCCATGTACAGCTATGAATGTCTTATACCTACAGAAGTCCATGGAAATTCTTTTTTGTAGCACACTTAAATATATAGGCCTACTATTTGTAAAGAAGGTGAACAGAGACTTAACATTATAGTAAAATTATTGTACTTGATGTGTTTTTCAGGGGAACGGTCATACTCGGTATCACTGCCAGAGAGACTCTATGCCTTAGGGGGATTCTGTGTGGTGATTCCCTGTTCATTTGATATCCCTGATTTTGAAACCAAACTGAACATCTCTAAGTCAATTAATGGATTGTGGATTAAAGGCGGAAAAAAATTTGATAATCTCCCAGTGGTTTTCAATGGCACTACTAACATAACCAAGTTGTTTGAGAGAATAGAGATCACTGGAAATCTACATCAGAGAGATTGCACAACTATCTTCTACAACGTGAATCAAAGCCATGCAGATAAATACCACTTCAGAACTGAGATGACCAATGAACTATATACGTTCAAGGAGTCATTTTGTCTGATTGTTGAAGGTAGGAGGTTCACCTCTTGGGTTTTCTGAATTATTGCTGCACTATCATAACTTTAGAGTAACATTCCTTGTTGATAAGAATAGTGTTCAATGTAAGAAACCTCTTGTGTTGAGCCAGTTGTGCAATCTGACTAGTTTTAATGCCAAAATGAAATCTAGATTTAAAGCCCCCCTCCCCAACAGATTCTCCATTGAGTCCACGGGTATCAGAGATGTCTGAGGTGTCAGAGGGGACATCAGTGAATCTGACCTGCACTGCTGCTGCTCCCTGTCCCTCTCAGTCTCCTACCATCACCTGGTCTCCTCCCACTGGGAACACACACACTCACATACAGGATGAGAAGGATGGCAACAGATCCCTTGTGTCTTTTTTGACCTTCACTGCTTCCCATAGTCACCATGGGAGAAAAATCTACTGTACGGCTTCTTACCCCAGACAGAACGGCAGCTCTGTGGAAGCCAACAGCACTGTGCAGATACTCAGAGTCTTGTGTAAGAATTTGTTTTGTCACTGGCTCAGTATGGTTAATGGTTCAGTAAGATGTCTCGAATGTTCGGATGTTAAAAGTTACCTCTCTTTCATACAGACCCTTCAAGTGTTTCTAATTTCTAATATATTTTATGATCTCTCCCCCAGTCTCTCCTGTGAATGTGGTGGCCTCTGTGAGCACTTCAGGTCCAGCAGCAGAGGGCTGTAGTGTGACTCTGACCTGTAGTAGCAGTGTGGCCAACCCTCCAGTGCAGAACTACACCTGGTTTAGAAGGGGCCAGCACACACCTATAGGATCTGGACAAACCCTCACCTTCAATCTCAGCTCCAGTGATGAAGGACAGTACTACTGCAGGGCAGAACATCCACAGGGGGGAAAGGAGTCTGCTGCAGTTAATCTGATGATTACAGGTATTCTAAAAACACACAAACCAAACAAAAAAACTATTAAGAATCATCCCGGAAACCGGAGAGTGTTTTACATGAAAATATAACAAAGTTTGAAGCAGCAAAAACAACCATTAGCCCACTCTCAAATGCCCAGTGCGTGTATTGATATGGACAATGTAAACAAACTGTATGTTCAAACCATTATTAGTCTATGCTCAGAACCAATAAATTCTCTTCATTTTAGAGGATAAAAGGAATTTTTCCTAACCATCGGGGTATCTGGAGGATCTCTGGCAATAGTAGTCCTGATGGCTGTACTGATCATTTGTGCTAAGAGGTAGATCTTTTCCATCACATTTCTGTTGCTCTTGTTCAAAGTGCCTCCATGCAGTAAGATGTTAACCTCCCTTTGTCAAAGTATATTGTTATTGTGTTGCATGTGTGTTTATGGGACACAATAATTAATATAGTACAGATCTTTATTGTTGTTTTTGTGATTGGGGAATTCTGTTCACATTCAGGTCACTGTCAAGGATGGGCAAAAATACAGCAAAATGTATTTTAAAATAAAATATCAAATACACTGATTTTAAGTGTATCAAAATAAACTACAGCATACAGTAGCCACGCCATCAAAATAATGTATTTTTGTATTTAGAAAATACTAAAAATATTATTTAAAGGGAGCTTAAAATCACTTTGCCACCCTTCATACTGTATCTATTTAATGTATTGTTTATCAGGACACTGACTGTTGACAGTGTTTGAGAGCAACAGCTTTATACTGTATACTGTATCAGAGATGCACTCAAAAAGTCACAATTGAACTTGTCACTTGGTACAAAGTGGAGACAAGTCCCTGACATTGTCAATGCATGCAACCAGATTGTTTGATATTGCACTGTGTAACGCTTTTGATCAGAAAGGATCAGAACCCTCTTAGTTGGGTGTGTAAGTGCTAAATAGTGTTTTATTGAAGCCAAGGGGGATAACTATGAACTTTTCATCATGTTGCTTTAGGGCAGGCGAGACATGAGCCAACTTTTTGAGCATTATTGCCGGGCTATCACATAATTAGTTCCTTGCGTTCCGATTGATTAAGTTCTCAAGAAACTGATGATTAAAGTTCTCAAGAAATTTGATGTTGGTGTGAGGGAGTGTATTGTGTGTGAGTCAAGCAACCTACACGTTACTCATCCTGCACTGGATCATCTTCCTGAAACTCAATATTCTGATCACATGTCTATGCAAATGACTAAGTCAGCACCAGTCAGAGACTACATTCATTGTTTTGTACTTTTATGATGTCATCACATCACCAAAAGTATTGGTTTTACCAAATGTATTTGTCAACTACACCTATAAAGTATTTTGATACAAAATATGAAGCCATTTTCTTCAGCCCAATAAAATACAAATGACAAAATATTTTGTATTTGAAATACATATTTTAGATATTGTATCATCATAAATACTGCCCACCCCTGGTCACAGTTACAATGACTAAGATGCACTTTTAATTTAACTGATAACTTCATTATTACTGATGATAATCAAATAAAACATTGTGCTTGTGTATGTTTTCAGACATAACAAATCCACATCAACTAAAGAGCAGACTTCTGAGAGTGAGGTACAGTTGGCTATGTTTATATTTCCCATATAAATGAATAACAATGGTCAAGTAGTTGTTAATATGGTTACAATTTGATATGAGAACATTACTTTGCCTCCCTAAAGGACTTTCTTTTGTCATTGTCCTTTAGTTTGTGTACAAATACAAATGAAACTCAAATGAGCAGCGTCAGTATTACAATGAGAAATGGTCACTAAATGGTGCTACATAACGTGATTATTGGTCTCTCTTAGACCTCAGCTACATGCGAAAAGGAAGAGCCTGCACCCACTAGTGGACTCAAACCCTCAGAAGAACAAGTGGAGCTCCACTATGGGGAGATTGACTTCTCCAAAGTGCCTCTCAGAGACACCCACGAGGGGCAGGAGCAGGCACCAGGGCAGGAGACGGAGTACGCAGAGGTCCGTTTGTCAGGCAGAGACGTCCCGGCTAGTGATCAGACAGGTCCAGACAAAGAAGAGCTTTATGCCACTGTACAGAAGTAACTGTATTTTCAAATTCAATTTAAACTGAAACTATTTTGAGAAAATGCCATGTGTGCAGCCTTTTGTCCTCTGCCATCAGACTCCAGACAGACTATATTTATGTTTTAAATTATGCACCTTTTCTATCTCTGTTATGTAAGATAAATATATTAAAAATATATTTTATAAAATAATACCATGAATTTGATATTTATATGTATTAGTAGCTGTGTGAAAATTGTGTATATGTACTGTATATATTTCTCCAATCCACATACACACACAAGTACAAATATCCAGCAGGATTCAGATAATCCACCCCAAAACATGTGTTACCATGGAACAGCTTTCAGCCTCCTGATCAAACAACCAGTCACACAGCTCAAGGCATAATGCTTTTAGGCAAAGGAACAAATAAAACCCTGAAAGAGATACCACCATGAACACTTGCACACGAGTCCACACGTATACGACTCATAGTGAAATGAAGAGGTGGCTGTCCATTCTTCAGTGAACAGAACATGAAATGCATCCTACTGTGAGCATGCTGTGGCACCCCACAGTCTCACTGGCGCAAGAGAACAGACCTGCGTGGGACCATGGCTAGAATGGACTCGGTGTTCCTTTCATTGTTTTAGCACTCACAGTTCTGCTTCGTATGCTGTCAAGTGCTATTGCCAATTACTTTACAAAGAGCCTATTATGTGCAGTATGTGTGGCCACACAGCTATAGGTAACCAAACCAAGGATTTCACCACATAAAATGTTACTGGTAATTTGGGTTTCATGCCATTGTAGAGCTGCTTAAAGTGTTCAAAGAAGATTGAAAAGATAACACTTTTTGGAATGTTAGTAGACCTTACTACTAAGGCTGCATATGTTGGGGAAAATATCTAATTGCAATTTTTCTGACTGGATATATTTCAATTTGATTTGCAATATAATTTTTGAAAGTCAGAATTCACAGAATTTAAGTTGGACCACTTCTGATTGGTGAGCTTGCCTAGTGCGTGACAAGCTCAGCATTCCTGTTAGGTGAGCTTCACTGTCTGTCACTCAAAGAGGATGACATGAATATAGAAAATCATACCTGTTACATTAACCATTAGCTAATTGCATTAGTCCAAATTGTGATTTCAATTAAGAATTGTAACTTTTAACTAAAAGTAGCACCTTGTAAACTCACCAAGAGAAATATGAGAAATATTTGCAATCTGGGAAAGACACACTCAGAAACATATTTATGTTTGTTTTTATTAAATCAGTTTTGATAAAAACAGTTCAGCATTTTCTTTGGTCCAGACACGTCAGTGTAGAATATGTGTAAACTTGCCATGCATTACCAATTCATTGAAAAATAGCTTTGGTTTAAAATAGTTTTAGTTTCTTGATTTTTAATAACATTTAAAACTTCAACTAAAAATAATTTCATTCCATGTGTGTTTCTTTATAAAGTGACTGATTTGCTCCCTGAGCTATCACAATGTGTTTCCTTTGCTGGCTGGCAACCCAGCAGACAAGGACAGACAGTCTAACAGCCCATAACCTTCAGCTAAACCCTCCAAGTCGTATGTGCTTCAGTACAACCTCGTTACCTCATCTACCAAAGCCAAAAAAACCACTTCACAAACACTGTGGTTATGACCTATTTGAGGATTTCAAGAGAATCCACTGATGAAAAATGACACGAGTAATTAATTAAAAGACTGCAAGGTTGTAGTTCCATGAAACACTGTGCTTTCCCCCAGTTGTGGGGCTGTGTTTGTAAACACCTGATGTCTCTTCTCTGTTAAGCTATTGTGAGGTGTCAGTAAGGCACTAAATTGCATTGGCTCTGTTGGATGATATCCTCTTTGAAGGAACAACGACCCTTCAGCTCTCAGAACAAAGGGGTGGCTTAGCTTCTTTGGTCAGGATCACAGGACGTTACATTATTTTTTTTCTGCCACTCCATGACACCGTTACTCACACGCACAATTTACATTTTTCGCCTTGGTCATGGAATGTCAAATTCACAGCCTCACATGTTGCTTACATTAATGCTCTAAACAGGCCCCGCCCCACCCACCCACCCACCCTTCATCAACTTTATTATCCATTGTCTTCCCGTTAACTCCTCCCCCCGACCCCAAAAAATGATCATGCAGTAGCTTTTTCATTAACTTTAGTGTCCATTGTGTTGGCATTAGCCCACCCCCCACCCAGTTAAACCATCTCATCCCTCCTTCTCCTCCTCCTGTCCATGTCTATCTATCTATCTACTTTATCTATCCCTCTCTCCTCTGCTCAATCCCTCACCCTCTCCTCCAGTGCGTTGAGCTCCTCGCCCACCTGTGCGGGCAGGTCGGCGCCGACCTGCTGGGTGAAGTACGCCCGCAGCTCATGCACCTCTCGTTGCCAGAAGGGCTTAGGCAGGTCGAACAGTGCGCCCATGTCCACCTTCTCGCCGAGCCCCTCCATGCTAATGGCACCGTCTTGGGGCACCCAGCCCACCATGCTCTGCTTGGCCGCCTCGTCGTCGCTCTGGCGGCCGCAGCGGCGGAAGATCCACTCCAGCACGCGGGCGTTCTCGCCGAATCCGGGCCACAGGAAGGCTCCGCTGGCTGGGTCCTTGCGGAACCAGTTGACGTGGAAGATCTTGGGCAGCTGCGTGGGGGCCTTGCGTGACTCCATGCTCAGCCAGTGGGCCAGGTAGTCGCCGAAGTTGTAGCCGAAGAAGGGGCGCATGGCGAAGGGGTCGTGCATGATGACCTTTCCTACAGGACAAGTAAGAAATGACATTGCAATTAATTTCAGTTTAATTATGTTTGTATATAGGACCGTTAACCAAGCATACTGGCATGGTGAATATATAGAATTATTTCATAGGAAACACCTACACTAGCATTTCTATCTCTTACTGTGCTATCTGTACAGTATATATGGTAAAAGACTGTAAACAGCAACAGTTCTAGCACATTCTACCACCCTCACAAAGCTACCATGACAACAAAAAGTACACAAACCTTTATGCTCTGCTGCAGCTGTTGCCTCTGACCTCATAGCTGCTCCTACGAACACGCCATGACGCCAGTTGAAGGACTCATAGACCAGGGGCACACCTACGGAGAGGGAGAGGTGGCAGCAACAATTAATAAATAAATAAAACATAAGGAGCATGTGTGTGTGTGTGTCTGTGTGTGTGTTGAAAGGGATACGATAGAAGAGAGTCAAACATTCATTCACAAGAGGAAGTTCAGGACGATGACGGGAAAATTTCTCATCTCATGTCTCTCATGTCTGTTTCCCCATTCTATCTAATGCCATCAGAGGTCACATAACATTTGTGGTACTGCTTTATCATTAAAAAAAAACACTTTCAAGTTATATTTTGGGTGTCTCTGTTGAGTCCATGGTTAAACCTTGGACCATGGTTAAACAATAGATATATTTATATACCTTCCCATGACATTTTCTTTCTATTTAACACCAAACACCTCCATATTAAGTGTTAGGGTTTTCCCATCCCTGCTTGGTGCTTCCTGTCTTCATATACAGTATGTGACGCCTGTCATTCCCCTACATTTGGTAGGTACGATGGATAACAGGTTTTCTACTCTGTAGCAAGTTTGCTTACTGACTACCACTAATTATGTATACTTGCTCTAAATAAAATGATTTCCATCAGCATAATTACTATGCTTTTGGCAGTATAAAACAGGTGTGTTTAGCTACAACATGGTACTAGTAAGGTGCACAAAATGAAAGGAACAATATTGGCACCTGGAGAAAGTGAGTGAATACAGCAGAGAACAGAAAACACCAAGACTGTCCACTATGCGGGATAAAGTCTAGTCATATGACACCAGCCACCCCCCAGTCAATCCACTTTTTCATCCTCTGACCCAAACAGTGAATGCAAAAGAAATGCAATTATATGTTTTTTTACTGTCTATTAAAGGGAAAGGATTTTGACACGAATTTCCAACCTGCCATCCCTTTTCACATTTATTTTATTCAGCGCTTCCATGGTCCCTAATGCTCACCTTCTGGTCTGCGGCCTCCAAAGATGATGGCATCGATGGGCACACCCTCGGCGCTCTCCCACAGGGGGTCGATGATGGGGCACTGGCCAGCGGGGGCACAGAACCGTGAGTTGGGGTGAGCGCAGGGAGTGCCATCTCCTGTGGACGCGTGAGAGATGGTAGGGTGATCAGAGGAAAGGAGAACTACACAGAGAGTAACGAGTACTACAGGGCTGGGACACATAGATGTGTAGAATCAAACATGGCTGACACGTTTTAAATAAACTGAATGAAAAATAACTAAATGTTCTACAATTTAAAATACTGAAGTTACAGTTCTGATCACAGCAAGCGTTCTGTGGTGCAATGATTTCATAACATAACAGTCCATTGTCTCACTTCTGCAAAAGCTATATATTCTTTTCTTTGGAGACATGAACAAACAGATTAATGTTATGACATCACACTGGATTTTTTGGAGAGTTTCAATACCCGGTTTATGTATGCATTTACTGTATGTGATGTGACTATATGTGAATTAAGACACATATTGATGATTACCACTATGGATAGCCCACATATTGAAGTTTAAAGCCAATCTGTGTAACTCATGTAAATGTAATCTATGTAAAAAAAAGGTCAAATCTAGCACTCAAATTCAATGTAGATTCTTTTAGAATAGATTCTTTAGAAGGCTAAAGGCTAATAAGAAGCCACAGAACCCAAGCAAAGGAAGGAAGAAGCCATAGAAAGCTTTAGAGGCAGAGAAGGGTGACAGACAGGGAAGTTTTTTGGTATGCAAACTTCACCAAACAAAAGTATAAATGCAAAATGTTGGTCCCCTATCTCTTGGGCACTGATTGCTGGTTAATGGTGGCGATGTCTTACCGATCTTCCACGACTTCCTGTGCCAGTCAGTAAGGCCGACACCAGGGGCAGGGGCTTCCAGGCCTTCCCACCAGACCCCTCCGTCACTGGTCTCACCCACGTTGGTGAAGACCGTGTTTTTGGCAATGGTTGCCATGGCGTGGGGGTTAGTCTTCATGGAGGTGCCTGGAGCTACTCCAAAGAAACCGTTCTCTGGGTTAATGGCTCTGAGTTTTCCTGCGTGAGATAGAGGGAAAAATAAAAGTGCATGGGGGAGAGAGAGAAATGTAAATAGAAATTATAAACGGAAATATAAAAGTAAATCAATATGTCTGATAACCCCAATGTCCTGTCTTTTTTAGCCTATTGTAACCCCCCCACCCCCACCCCCAAAAAAAATACTAAATAGAAAAACTGAAAATGATTATTTACTGGATAGTCAGTATATTTAATTGTTTGCATTAACTAAAAAGTAAAGAAAGCAGGCTGGCAGTGCTTCTATTTCTGACATTGGGCTGGCTAGAGCAGTTCATAGTTCAAAGGTCAAATATCAAGATCTATAGGTTTCTCGTTCTTCTGCTCACCTTGGCTGTCGAACTTCATCCAGGCGATGTCGTCCCCAACACATTCCACGGTCCAACCTGGCAGCGCCGGCTTCATCATGGCCAGATTGGTCTTCCCACAAGCGCTCGGGAATGCCGCCGCCACGTAGCGCTTCACTCCCTGAGGGCTGGTGATGCCCAGGATCTACAGGGACACACAGGGGAACACGCAGGGGAACAGCAGAGAGAAGACGGGGACATGAGCTCCCAATCACAAGGTCACAGTCAAAGTCCCAATGAGTCATGGGGCACTGGAAAGTTTTTCTAAGAGTAGGACAAGCAAACAGTTCAAAATGTCATGACCTAGACTCTGTCCTGTAATTTGTGTCAGAGGGGATGGCTAAATGAGACCTCATCAGCAGCACTTCAATGTAACATTTGGGCAACAAGGGCATTTTAACTGTCCTTAGCAAAGCTTTGTAAACAACAGTGAACGTATCTGATTAGATGTCATCAGGTTTATTAAATAAGGCCTTGACTAGTGAGCTAGTTTTTGGAGGAGAAAGTTGAAATCGGCTAAGCTATTTTTTTTGGGAAGCCATGATTGTTGACTAGCTGCACGGAGGCATTCATGTCTCTTGTTTTTGTTAGTCTCAATTGCTTGCACTAAAATCTCTGTAAATGTCTGGGAGGATGTGCTATTTTAGCTTGTGTTTTTGTCTGTGCTATTTAGCAAGCTCAGTATACTTGGCACAAAACAGATATGAACTGGATCCCTTTGGACAGCTGGTATATTTCCACGAAGTGAAATAGAAACAATAGTGTTTCATCTATTCTGTTTCCAAAGGCGTTTCTCAAGACAGAGTGCAAGGCATTTTCACTTCCACAGACAGAAACAAGTCTCCTGTGTTAACTGTCACTCTGTGCACAACATTCAAGTCTAATGTGCAAAGTCTATGTACACATTCTCTTAGAGATACCAAACTGCTGATCTAATCATCAGAACAAGTTTCTAACCAAATATAAGGACACAACATAAAACATCAAGAGCATAATACTGTAAGGTATGTAAGACATGGCAATTCTGGATACTGATGTAACAGGAATAGGCAACTTCACAATCTTGCATTTCCAGTAACCTTAATTGAATGTCCTCATTGATCTTGCCCAACATTCAACTGCAACGGCATTTTCCAAGCATGCTCTCCCTCTAGTGGTTTATTGACAGAACTGCAATTCAACCTTTGTTTTCAGCTTTCAAAAGGCAACATGAAGAGGGAGGTGTATGTATGACCAGCATATCTTCAGCAAGCAATCCCTTATCTTTGATGTCTTTCATGACGAGAGAGATGATGTAGAGAACAAAGTGTGTGTGTCTGTGTGAGTGCGTACGTGTTTAAGCGTGTGTTCTCACTGGCATGTGCTCAACTGCTCTTTGCTCTATGGCTGTGTATGAGTAAAATGCAAAATATGTGTTCTTTGAGCCAACGTTTTTTTTGCCATTTTTGTGTGTGTGTACGTGTACGTGTGTGTGTGTGTGTATTCACCAGCATGTGTTGTGTGCAAGCCAGCCCTGCGTGTCTTTGTGTGTGTGTGTGAGGCAATGTGTTCGGGCAAGCCAGCCCCTCGTCTTTGGCGGGCGCAATCGAAGCACTTCTTCCCCAGCAGTGAATTTCCTCCGTAGCCACTTCCAAAGGACAGGATCTGCCTGGTGTCTGGGAGGTGGGAGATCAGCACCTTCTCTGGGTTACAAGGCCACGAGTTCACCAACGGAGCTGAGACAGACAGAGAGAATAAGAGAGAGAGAGAGAGAGAGAGAGAGAGAGAGAGAGAGAGAGAGAGACAGAGATTGTTTATATATGCATATGAAATGAAAACACTCAATCACAGTCATTCACATCCCATACTCTTCTGCTTGCATATTATATGATTCTAGCACTGTAGCTAAAATTATAATAGTTATAAATTATAATTATATAATTATAATAGGTAGACCTAAAAATCATTGTGTAAATTATGGCCATTATAAAGTATTGGCTTTTTTTTCAGTGCAGAGCAAGAATGTTGTAACAGCATGTTGCAACCTACTGACTGGCATCTAATTCCCAGAAGACACAAAAACAAACCACACTGACTTCAGTACCTTTCAGAGGGAGGGGTCTGCCCAGCGAGTGTTGGCACCGCACAAACTCTGCCCCCTGTGCCAGCTTCTGCATGACAGGACTGCCCATGCGGGTCATGACACCCATGCTAGCTACCACATATGGGGAATCTGTGACCTGGACGCCAAACTTGGACAGCGAGGAGTTCACTGGACCCATGCTGAAGGGGATCACGTACATGGTCCTCCCTGCACACAGACAGACAAAAAACAAAGCAAGAAAGTAAAAAAGACAGGTTAGAACCACAGCAAGGCAGAGAAGTATCAGAGGAAGGTTAGGATCTGTGTATGTGTATTTAACTGTAGCATTGTGTGTTTGTGTGTGTGTGTGTGTGTGTGTGTGTGTGTGTGTGTGTGTGTGCGTGCACGCATGCAATGAGTCTGACTGTACTGTGTATGTGTGTATGCTTTTGTGTGCTTGTGTGAGAGAGTGTTACTTACACCTACCTGAATGAATGTGTGTGAGGCTGACTGTAGAGTGTATGTCTGTGTGTGTGTGTGTGTGTGTGCGCGTGTGAGCATCTCATTCGCACCCACCAGCCATGCAGCCAGGGAAGCGGTCCTTTCTGGCCTTCTGGAAGTCGCTCTCGCTCATCCAGCTGCCCAGCTGGCTCTTGGCCCCGCCACTGGGGATGGGGATGGTGTCGCGCTCCTGCTTTGTTACGATCACCGTCTTACTCTCCACACGAGCCACGTCGCGGGGGTCTGTGCGTGCCAGCCAGCTACACACAGACACACACACAGACACACACACACACACACACACACACAGTATTTACATGGATGACCATTATTTGATCAAAATGGAATGCCATATACAAAAGTGCAGCTGACATGGAGCACCCCCTTGTGTTGAAATACGGATCATGTCATTACTCACCAGTTCTCATACTTAGGCAGTTTCTTGACCATGCCCTCTTTTTGCATGTCTGCGTAAATGTCCTGAAGCTCCTCAGGCGACCCAGTCACCACATGGACCTTGGAGGGCTTGCACTCATCCACTGCCCCCTTCACAAACTCAGCCACCGCAGGTGGGAGGGAAGGGATAGAGGCCAGGGAACGCAGCCCCATGGCTGTCCCCGGTCTGACAAACAAACAAATGAATTAATGAGTGAGTGAATGAAGGAAGGAATGAATGAGTGAATAATATCATAACAATGCCATTGTTATTATTGAATGCATTGAATGATTACCCACTTTAACATAATGTCTTTTCTCAAGTAACAACAGTGTTACTAACCTTAAACTTAAGCCTATACCTACAGTAAATAACAAAGACAGTGTGTGTATCACTGCTGAAGAGGATATTAGAGAATATTTGAAATGTCGAGCAAATATAGTCAGTAATCAGTGAGAAAGGATGATTTAATAGGAGTGTAAAATACATCCTATGGGAAGGTTTGTGTGATACAGACCAGAAAAATGTATCCATATTTTTGAAAATCTCTTGAATGAAGACTCATAAGCAATGCTTTGAATTTATAATGTCCAGTCTCCAAAATGAGGCTTTTCAAAGGAAACATCATTTGAGGACAGGTGTTATTCAGACAATGACTTGAAGCTCTCACTGTGACAGAACAGGAGAGGTCTGGAGTCATAATATACCATTTTCCTGAGACCACTGTCCTAAATTGGCCCCTAAAAGGCCTAAAGCAAAGCTAGCCAAATAGGCTAAACTGGTTCCTGTTGAAATGTTGTATATGTATTATACTAATGGCACACCTGGGACTTTGAACTCGGTGAACTACATTCTACACTCTGGACCCTGAGCTATACTCTGGAGGGCTTAACCAGGCATTGAATCAACAAGTCATTCCAGGATTCGTTGCAATAGGATGCTGCCCCTTGAATTGACATGGTTTTCTTAAGGCTACAAAAGACTTAAGATGTTAAGAACTTTGGAAGAAGAAATCAGTTAAGCTCCACTTAAGATAATTGATTTTATGTTATTATGTTAAACATTAACAAGCAATCAGCCCAGAGTGCCAACACTAAAGCATGAGGGCCAAAAGGATCAGGGCAGTATTTGATCTTTTAAAAATTACATTGAAAGACACTCACATGTAAGTTGCCTCTATTGTCTATTGTCCAAAGTTGTCCAGTGTGGCCTGATATCCTATAGCAGCTATAAATTATATCCTGTTTGTTTTGTCCTGCAGCCAATACAAGCTACCAGGATTTGACTTGCCAACTATAACAAACATGTCCAACACAACCTAACACTAACACTATCAACGGCTGCATTTAGAAAACTGGTTTGATCGGTGTCAGTGTGATGGCTGCATTCTAAATCAAAGGGTTTATTCATATAAAAATTCCACAAAGAAAAATAAAGTAAAAAATTGAAATCACGTTTTCCTGCTTTCCTGTTCAGCTGGTAGTGTCAAATGTGTGACCACCAGTATGCCTACTCCAGTAATATAAGGCAGCAAGATGTTCATTAAATGGTTGGGAAAGAAAGGTTGGCTCTATACTGTGACCATAGGTTGGCTCTATACTGTGACCAACTTTCCTGAAAGTATCCTACAAAATAAAACAGGACAAAGTTCACACTAAAGAGTAGCTTGTCCTTTTTGTTTGGGTACTGAACAATCAGTCCAGAGCTCCAAAAGTGCAGACAGGGTCATAAATTGGTCTCTGAATCTCTGCTAAATAGCCCAGCACAGCACAGCATTATTGGTTAGGTGGTCAGTCATTTGACTTGACCAAGAATGTCTTCAATTGCACAAAATGTGACTCGTATCCACAGTGGCTTGTGAGTAAAATTACGTGGAGAGATGGTTTTTTTTTTAACTCTGCTATTGGTTATGGTGTCTCACTGCTTTAATCCCTGACCTTTGACCTGTTCTCTTTTACCATCCTTCTATCTCATCATTCTTGTCTCGTCCATCCCCTCCCCTAAGCATGGACTTGTATGCAATCTGTTGAACAACTCCATACCCTGAAGAATGTTTTTTCCCCTGCATATCACTAAAATACCCTCTGATCCAAGCACCTTGGCCAAAAAACTGATAGCACAAATCGGTATCTACTTGCACATGCATGCTCACATTTCAGGAGATCTGTGCCTATAGCCCTATATAGTTTGCAATCTTCTTGTGGCTACATGGGATTTTGGGAAACAGTATGGAGATGCAGTAACAGAATGTGGCAGACAGAAGCACAAAGTGTGAGAGCAGAGATAAGTCTGTAAATGTATCATTCTTTCTTTCTCTCTCTCTCTCATTTCTCTTCAGTGTCTAAACACACCTCCAGATAGGCTGACCAATCGCGAGGTACGAAGCACAAGCACACCCACTTTTTGTTGTTCCCAAAATTGCAAAAGTTCACAGTCTCTGTGGGCATATTGCACAGATGTGTGCAACACTTTAACGCACACAGGTCTTGACAAGGCCTTCACAAATTATGTGTGTACCGCAGTTTAACCAGTGTGTAATGAGAGCGGTTAGACAATCATTTCGCAAGAATGCACAAAAAAACAAATACAAACACAAAAACAAAAATGCACACACGTGGAGGTTGTGTGCAAAAGTCAAGTAAAAAGAGGAGGAATTTGAACTTGCTTTTCATTTCACATAATGTACATATCTTATGCTTTTGTACTTCAAATTTGATTTTGATTTCTTCTATGTTCTTCCCTATTATACGGGACATTACATCCACATTATAGAGTATAGAGTTTCTGTGCTCACCCCACAGACGTCACCCATATGCAAACAGACTCACTATCGCGCGCACACACACACAAATCATACAACAAAAATAATAGCAGAACGCAGTCAGAACATAGTCAGATTTACTTTACTTTACAGATAGACTTTGATAACATTAACCCATAGGTTGTTTTGCTACACAGCCTGACAAGGGAATGTAAGTGCATAGATTAAATTATTCAGACTTTATTCCGAGTCTTATGGATGCCTCAGTTAGATAGAGTGATACTAGATCTAGATCTACTGACAACTTGCTATATTTTCGCTATTGGATTACCACAAGGTATCAGGTTGCAAAATGATATGCTATACAACACAGTATTCATTTCATGGTTGTTTGTGCTGCATCTGTGTCTTACTGTCAGGAATTTATCACCCGTTATAGAGCCATCTTTAATACCAATGTCATACTAGAGTTTATGGTAAATACAGTATACAGTGTGTGGAAAACTAACTCAGATTCCACTATTGGTTTCCAGGCTTCTTCCCACCCTCTCCAATGCAAACATTCAAAGGAGCAATGTTCAACCCTGAGGTAGGTATTCAGTCAGTATAGCGACACACTGCTGTTAGCACCCAACACAATTGGATTGGTTACCAATAAGACCGGTTTTGAAGAAACACAATCAGATTCACATGGAATAATAACGTGATAAAAGCATATGACATGAACCCATAGCTGGTCAACCTGCGCAAAGTGTACAAAATAATGTTATAGCGCCAATGAACACATAGACCCACAATATGTCATTCAAAAAGTAAACAGGGAGAAGGATGTTTTACTAGGCCAGATGCCAAGTGCAATATCTGAAAGATAGTGTCTACACTGCAAACCTCTCATAAGAGTTATAAGTTTACATCCTTAACATTACTGAGGCACCTGGGTACGCCATGTGCATTAGGCGATGTACAATTTATTCCACGCTCTGCCTGTACATCTCGTTCCACAGCCTACAATCCGGAAAAGATCTGGGGGAAAAATTAAGTAGCACATTTTTATTTTAATACATACCTTCTCAGTACTCCAAACAGAAGGCACGACATCTTCGACGACGTGGTAGTAGATCCCAAAAAATCCAAAAGTATTCAGTGGTTATAAAAAACGGATGCTGCAATATATTATGGAGTGCGTCCAGAGCCAATCACTTCTCACATCTGATTGGTCTCGTGGACGGAGGCCTTAAGTTGAGGTAACTGATGTACGCGTAAAGAGAACCTTGCACTTTCGTAGCAGCAACACGTGTAACTTATCTAGTGTAGGACTACACACACCTCGTGTCTTAGCTTAATTTCTAGACAACAATAAGCGACCCTCTTCCCTCTTCCGTCAGCACAAATTAAGATTCCAAACCAACAGTGCCAGCTATATTGATATTTACGCAAAATAAATAATTCCACTATTTGTTAATTTTAACGAGATTTGCTCATTGATGGATTGCTGTCTATGGTTACATTCACACAGTCACAGTCGGAACATCCGTTTAGGCTCAACAGGTCTGCAGAAACCTATCCAAAAACAAAGCTAAGACAACCTCACGAATACATCCAAGTCGACGAATGAGAACAAACATTAACCTTATGCGGGCAACATTCTAAATTTCGATCAGTTCAACATCTTACACTTTCGCTCTCCTGCAACTAACAATATTGGCTTGCCACCGGCTGATGATGCAAGTCCTGTTCACGGTAGAATACTCTGTAACATTGTCGCTACATTGGTTGCAGTTGCAGCTGATGGTCCTGCTTCAGAAATAAATGAGGTCCTGATAAAGTCCAAGATAGGATGGTTTAAAGGTTAGGATGGCATCCCCTAAGTTGTATGGAGTATGACGACGACGCAGTGCCAAGTCAGCAGATGTTGTGGTGAAAAGCTAGAAGTTTTGCCAGGAAGTCAAGGAAGCTCCCAGTGACGTTATGACCATGGGGGCACTCCTCAATACCGCTGAGCCAAATTACATGTTGCTATGTACTTACGTAGGCTATAGCCTAAATTAAACGATGTAGCCTACGTCGTTACTTTTAACGAACGTAAAGCCTATCTAACATCTTATTTAATGTTTTTTTACGGTTAACATACATGTTTCATTGTCTTACACAACTAAATGCTTCACGTGTCATTTCAAGGCAGTGGTGGGTAATCCATACAATATTTACCAGCTAGTCATATTTATTTGGAGTTTGGAACAACTGTATTTTCAACAGTAAAACCAATAGGCCTATGCCTATTGGGACCATTCAATGGGACCTGCAAGGGTTTGGGACCATTCAATATTTTTATTGTAAACTTACTTCCATAACAAAGACTGTTTGTGTAGGAGGACCATGTATGCTCTCTGTGTGTGTGTGTGGGGGGGACACAAATAAACAAGGACATTGAAAGATAAGACTAAAGTACATCACACATGGTTAAACTTCAGCCTGTTGAAGATGATAAACCATGGCCTGAAAGCATGTAATCCAGCCACGTGTTGGCACAAACTTTTTCTAAAAACAAGCTGTATAGTTTACATAGTTACTTGATTCCAGATCTGAAAACATTTTAAATACTCCTTTATGTGTGTTATGCTGGCAAACATCTCTTTTCTGTATATAAAAAATACTGTATACATTTCTGTTTTTATGACGTTCTGCAGAAATGGCCATAATAGATCTACTGTAGGCCGTATAAAACAGCCCTTAATTGGGGCTGGCTGCATGAAGTATTCCAAGTAATACTTGGCTCTGATTATATTCTTCACTAGACATTGGTGCATTTAGGTTGAAATAAAATGTCCCATCACTTTGCCACTTCCTTGTTTGGCGACTTGTGTATATTGTTGAATATTTGCACAGTGTTCAGACCTATGGTTCAGTGTTCAGACCTATTGTTCAAAATTGCATGTTTAAAAAAAAACACATTCAATTACTTTTGCATGTGTAATTTTAAGGTTTTCTGTACAAAGAAATGTTTCATATTTTGATATTTGTTAGAACCCCCTTGCATCCCCTCACTTGTTTTTCATTCTGCACAGCTTTACTTTTGCAGAGCAGCCTTTGCCCCATGGACTTTGTTGGGAGACTAAAGCTCTAGTATCAGAGTCACAATGTAATCGCCAGGAATACATTATCAAATCAATAAATAACTGATGGTCCAAGAACTTCAGGTTGACTTTTGAACTTTCGGTACAAAGAAAAGCAATACTGTAAAAGCACCCCAGTGATAAACAAGTAGTGCACAAGCACAGATTGGCAGACTGTTTTTCATCCAAATATTCCAGTCAGTGTTAGAGCTACATGGGTAATTGTCCACGCTCTCCACTTAGGAGGTTCAGAACGTGTCAGTGAATTCCTCTGAGCAGTGCAAAATGTCACTTCTTATCAAAGAGCTTGTCCAACTGTCTAATTGGCCTACACCTCAACCTCCTTCTGTCTTGCAAAGTGTTCAAGTAAGAAATATGATCCTATTTCAGCTCATGTTCCCAATGTTATGGCTCTGCAATACTTTGAGACAATTAGTCTAACCCCTAAATTGTCAGCCAAATGATAGGCTTTAATATACAGACGTGCAATAAAGATTATTTCTGTGTCTGACACACAGAGAGTGAAGGACCCTGCATACATTCAAACTTAGGAGCAAGTATGTCAAGCCCTTTCAGTTGACAGTCTAAACAATGCTGGAAGTATTAACTGGTGAATAAAGTCATTGCACTAAAATAAGCTGAATCTGCTGTGTGATAAGATGATGCCACTTTAGTGGGACATGGCTTGTCTTTTCCACTTGACTGACTTGATCAGAAAACACAATGGTCCAGTCAACAGGGTGATGCATTTATAGGCTACATCACTAATGTCCAAATAGCAGATAAATAAATCTTTAGATTAGATTAGATTAGATTCAATGTTATTGTCATTTAGCAGAGTATAGATACAGAGCCAATGAAATGCAGTTCACATCCAACCAGATGTACAAAGAAGCATTAAATACCAAAGTGCAGGTGGAGTATAGTATTCTGTGTATGATGGATATTAATTATGTACAACAGTATAGTTAGATTTCCAAATGACATGTCTACAGTGACAGATAAGGAGTATAGAGGGTTATGTACAGAGAGCATACATGTACATTCTATATGAATAATATATATGTGTAAACTGCACAGGTTTATGGTCAGGTTATGGAATATAAAAAAATAAATATATTGTGTAGTTTTGGGTGTTAGCAGTACAAAGGCATTGATGAAACAGTACAGGAGTAAATGTAAACAGGTAAATAGTGCAGTGCAGTCAATCTAAACAGGTAAACTGTGCAGAAGTAAAAAGTAAACAGGTAAACAAGTAAACACCTAAAGTGCAAATGCTAGACAGGAGGTGTAGTTTTGTTCATCCGTGTTATAGCCTCTGGAAAGAAGCTGTACCTGAGCCTGCTGGTGTGGGAGGGCAGGCACCTGTATTGCCTGCCAGATGGGAGTAGGCTGAAAAGACCATGGCATCCTTGACAATGGATTTGCGCTGTTTGTACAGTGTTTATGATATGTGTTGTAGATGGAGGGGAGTTGGGAGCCAATGGTCCTTTGGGCCTATATGGTCCTTTTCCATTTCACTACTCTTTGTAGTGCCTTGTGATCAGCAGCGTTGCAGTTGCCGTACCATACAGAGATGCAGTTTATGAGTATGCTCTTAATGGTACAACGGTAGAAGTCTGATAGAATCTTAGGGCATAGGTGTGCCCTCTTAAGGGTCCGTAGTTCTTCACCAGACTTGAGTTGAGACCAAGAAAGATTTTCTGTGATGCGGATCCCAAGGAACTTGAAGCTAGACACACGTTCCAC
This sequence comes from Alosa alosa, assembly GCF_017589495.1. NCBI lineage: Eukaryota > Metazoa > Chordata > Actinopteri > Clupeiformes > Clupeidae > Alosa > Alosa alosa. The sequence continues at coordinate 19,394,278 of NC_063204.1, forward strand.
CTCAGCATCGCTGATATGGAGGGTAGTTTTGTGCCTTGCTTTTAGTTTTCCTGAAGTCCACAATGATCTCATTGGTCTTCTGGTTGTTGAGTGCCAGTTTATTGTTTTTACACCACATAGCTAGGTGCTGAACTTCATCCCTATTATGCTGTTTCATCCTCCTCTCTGATCGGGCCCACCACTGTGGTGTCAACTTGATTATGGCATTGGAGCCATAAACAGGGTCGCAGTCGTGGGTGAAGAGGGAGTATAGAGCAGGGGGTTCAACACACAGCCCTGCAGCACGCCAGTGTTCAGGGTGATAGCGGAGGAGGAGAGACTCCCTAATTTAACAGTCTGGGGTCTGTTAGTAAGGAAGTCCATAATCCAGTTGCAGAATGAGTTGCTGATGCCAAGCTGGCCGAGCTTGGAGGTGAGAGAAAGTGTAATAGAACATTATGTCCAATATTCCAATATGTGGTTTAATGTTCTGCATTATGTCCAATATTCCAATATGTGGTTTAATGTTCTGCATTTCTCATTAGTGGGTCACTTTGATACTAAAAGTATGATTCTATGTAATGACAGTATGATATCTGTACTGTCCCTGTGTATATCTGTGTGTGCCTGTATTTAGAGATAAGCAGGAATATTATGACTTTGCAATGTTTCACTGTTCTGCATGGCTGCGTCAGTAGCTATCTGCTCCGGATTGCCAGGTTGCCACTAATCAGAGTCTGATTCAGTGTAGTCCACATGAGATGGGATGACCAACGTCATCTCCCGTCAGCCTGGAAGGATACTTAAACCCTAACTATTTCCTTGTCTAGTTAGTGCAGCTGATGGATCTTTAGGTGAAGTCATGCTGTCTCTTCCTTGATGCGCATCATTGTAAATAAACTCTGTTCCTGATTTTTCATACTATTGGTCTGACTGGGGCTCTGACTGGGTCACTGTGATCAGAGGGGATCACAGTGTTGAATGCTGAACTGAAGTCAATGAACGGCATTCTAACATATGTATTGGGACTGTTCAGGTGGGTGAGTGCCTGATGGAGTGCTATGGAGATGGCATCCTCTGTTGATCTGTTGCGGCAAATTGGTACGGGTCCAGTGCAGCGAGCAGACATGTTTTCAGTTGTGAGAGGACCCGCCTCAAAACATTTCGCAATGATGACATTAGCAAGAGACATGTTGAAGATGTTGGTGAAGATGCCAGCCAACTGCTCTGCGCAGGCTTGCAATACACGCCCAGGACCCTTAATCAGGGCCAGCAGCTTTCTGGGCATTCACCCTGCCCAGGATGTCACCTGAGGTGGAAAATTGTAGTGTACCCTCGTCTGGGGAAACAGCTGATTTGAAGGCTGCCTCCTTGTTCTCCAGGTCAAATCAAACATTGGTTCAGCTCATCTGGGAGGAAAATAGAAGAGGGTAGGGAAGAGTTGCATGGGAATTTGTTGGTGATTGTATGTAGGCCTTACCACATACACCAGGGGTTGGAGGAGCATGAAGAGTTTGGTTCCAAAATGCTATATCCACCATTTTAATGAATTTTCATCAATCATTTTTTTACATTTTGTTTTGCAAGTAATTTCAGTGGAACTGTAATTGGGTATTGTTATTTAATTTATCTTTACTCAATCAAAACAACAAAACAGCAATTTGATATTACCTGAAATACACAATTAAATAACATGACTTTTTAATGTTTTTAAAAATGGAGATATAGCTTGTTTTGGAAACATGCTTTTCAAGTGCTCTTCAATCCTTTTCTTAAAGTGTCTGGATATTCCTTTCCTCAGGTTGAATCTGGCTGAGCTGTAGGCCTCCTGGTCTCCCGACCTGAAGGCTGCATCCCAAGCCTTGAGGAGGAGGTGAACTTCTTTGTTCATCCAGGGTTTTTGGTTAGGCAATAATTTCACTGTTTTATGTGTAGTCACTCCCTCTACACACTTGTAGATATAATCCAGGACAGAGTTGGTGTATGTGTCAATGTTGGTTTGGGAGTCTGTGGTGGTGTTAGCAGCAAACACATTCCAGTCAGTGTGCTGGAACTGGTGTTGTAGAGTAGAGTCCTCCATCCAGATCTTAACAGCTTTTGTTGTTGGTTTTACACATTTGATGACCGGGGTGTACTTTACCAGACTCTCGTACATTTCATAATGTACAGAGAGTCTGGCCACTTTCCATTGCCTAGCATTAATGTCCTTGAAGGCGAGTACTCTGTTGAAGTTTAAAACTATTGGATCTGCCCAGAGCCACTCTGGATCTGCCTTAACCAATCGCTAACATTTGGTTGTGACGTATGTCATGCTCAAACTAACGCACAACCTCAACATCATCGTTCTCAGCCACCCCCTCTGTTCGCTGATTGGACAGGTAACATTTGGCCTGAGAAAACCCGCGAATATACCGAAATCCCAGGCGACGTACTGAAAAAAAATGAAAATTAAGCGGAAGTACGTAGGAGGGCGGAGCCAGGCTAGGTGTACTTAAGCATGAGAAACAAAAGAGAGGTGGTCAGAATGACCAAGGTGGGGGAGGACTGTGACAGTTCTACTAACTGCCATTGCCATTTGGATTCGCACTGGCCAAGTGGCCATAGAAACTGGTTGTAAAATGTCAATGTAAATCAGGTTTCAAGGCCAAGTATACTTGCATACAAGGAATTTGGTCTCTGCATTTATCCCATCTGTGAATTAGTGAACACACAGAGCACACAGTGAACACACAGTGAGGTGAAGCACACACTAACCCGCAACAGTGAGCTGCCTTGCTACAGCGGCGCTCGGGAAGCAGTGAGGTTAGGTGCCTTGCTCAAGGGCACTTCAGCCGTTCCTACTGGTCGGGGATCAAACCGGCAATCCTTCGGTTCCAAGCCCGAAGCCCTAACCAGTAGGCCCTGGGGCCTACTGCCCCAGTCGTGGCCTACTGCCCCATTGCCCATTCAATTTGGGTTGACAGTGGATGTGACTTATAAGTTGGACCAATCAACATAGACCTAGGTCCCTAAGGGTTCCTATGCAGAAAAGGAAAAAGACCCTGCCCTGAAGTAGGAGCTGAAAGAATTACAGGAACTGTGGTCAGAGGAACTTAATAATCCCCAAATTGGTTATATGAACGTTACGGTGGGAAAGGGACCAATGTTATACTGGCTCTTGTGGAGCATGAGACATTTTGGTGAAATTTAGGTTGAACAGTTTTAAGGTTGCAATGGTTGAAGTCCCCAGTGACAATAAAAGCCCCATCTGGATGTTTAGTCTGAAGCAATGCATGGAAAGTTCTTTCATTGCTGCTTTGCCGATACTGCTGATCTAATCTACTGATATGCTGTCTTTTGTTTGTTGACAGCTTTAGGAGGTTCCTTTGCTTGGTATTGTTCTTTGTGTCCCTGTTTGCCTTTGGTGGAACTTGTACCCAATGGGTTGATTGAAAGTTCAATGATATCTGTCTGCAGCTTTGAACTGCTTGCAAAACTCATGGCAGCACAGCAACAACAACTAAGGAGAAGATGAAGATGAAGATGAAGATGAAGCTTGTCATGTTATCTCTCAATGGAAATGTTTATTTTACCCAACGAAAGCTCTTCTACCACCCACTGGTTACATTGGACATTGCACTTGAACGATGGTGGTGTGGTCTGAGAAAGAGAATTGGATCATTTTGCCCCCGTAATCAGAATATACCTTTGAGGGGGATATGTAAATAATAGCCTGTCACTCATGCTGTCCAAAATAGTCACTTGCTGCTGTAGCCTATCACAAATTGTTAACTAGAATAAATTCTATAGGCCTACGTAACTACACTTAAATGGGACATTTAATGTTGTAACTAGGGCTGTCAATCGATTAAAAAAAAATAATCAAATTAATTACATACTCTAATTACTCTACATACTACATAATCTAAATTAATCGCATATATATTTTTTGCTGTGAAAGTATTTTAAATATTTAAATTCAAATGAATCATTGAATAATCAGCATTAGTGACATTAAAGTTCAAAAACTCTTTTATTATTATTTTCACTGTTCAAATAATGGCCATAATAATCTATGATATGACCTACTGTAATATGCTGAGGAAATCAATTCAAAAGTGGAAGAAGTTTTTTTTTCACATACAAGGCATTTCAGGCCACAGATATAACCTAGGGGACACAATGAAAATAAATTAACACTCCCCTGAATGTCAACATTATTTCTTTGCATTGATGTGCGACTTTAGAGTTGACGAACTCCGGTGATATGCAAATTCCTTGCTGCAGACATTACAGAGGGCTTTATTTTAATCAACACTTTATTTTTATCAACATCAGGCTGTTTTTAAAAGTAAATGTTCCAATCAATGATCTAGGCAGCACATTTTCTTCTCTCTCCTTCATTTTACAGTCTAATGGTTACTGACTTAATCAGTTATTTTGACAGCCCTAGTTGTAACACCATACCAACACTAATGCTTATGGTCTATGCAAACTAAATGTACAAACTGAATATATTCCATTGTCAGTTAATCTCTTATTTCATAATCAAATTATAACATTACATTTGAGAAAACAAAAGAGTAGTGTCATGTGAGGTCTGTCAATTGCACATTTCTCACAGCCAATGCATGAGACTTGAGAGCCATGTTTGGCAAGGACGTGGTTGAATATAAGAACAACATCCATGGTTACAAAACTAGTAAAAACAGGTTTTGTTCTGTAAAGGGTTATAACTACCCTCTCATACACACACACTTACAGTTAGCTTTAGGTAGGTCCATTTCTGAAGAAATAAAAACACAATAATTGATTCTCAAACTTGCTGACTCATCATCTCTGTCATGTTCATGAGTCAATCATACTCTAGAAACTCTCCTAGTTACCAAGGAGATACAGACACAATTAAACACACCAAAATAACATCCACACACACACACACACACACACATACATATGCAAGGCAATAATTGTGTAGCTTGAAAGGGATACAATAACACCAACAAGCAAAATTTAATCAATGTTAACTGCTATGCAACATTTTATTGTAAATTAACTTTCCTGTCAATGCTAAGGTGTCATCATAAAGATGCATTTAGTTTTTTTGCAAACATACTTTGTCATTAGGTAAGGCATTTGTTTGTAGCCTGTCTACTTTATTTATGTGTTTGTCTCTTGTCCTTTGCGTCATTTAGCGCAGCATGCCTATTCATCAGCACAGACATGTTGCTCATCAGCCAATCACGGCGGTCACTGCAAGCAAATTTGTGCTTTGAAAATCAATGTTGACCATAGGAATGGAGTCTTTCTCTTATCATTTGAGCTGTCAATTTTTCCTTTCTAAAAGTTAGTCTTAGCAGATTTTTGAAAAGCTTTTAAGAGAAAATGTTTAGTAAAAACTTTAAGTGTGACTAGGAGTGCTCAGTAACATAACAAGCTTTGTGAGTATGGGCACACACAAGGTTGTAGAAAGTGTGGTAAAACAGATTTTGTTCTGTCCAAGAACTCTGTGGCATGAATGGGATGACATTGTTTCTGGCATAACTAACAGACACACACACACACACACACACACACACACACACACTTACAGGTGGCCTTGGGTGTTGGCATTTCTGAGAAAAACCAACACAAAATCTGATAGGCAGGTTTATTCATGGATAATCCATGGTGATGTGCAGGTCCCATACCAGTAAATGTTTTCATGCAGGTAGTATGTGGTATATGGATTGGGTAATGCCCTGCATGTTTGTCTTTAAAGGGACACCAGGCAATGTTTTCGTGTTAATTACTCATCTTTGCAAGTTAAGTTAAATGACTCATTACAGGGCGAATGAAGACTCTCTCGCCCGCCCCTACTGCCTGTAGGAAGAATATCCCACTTGCAAGTTCAGTGTATCATACCTGCCGACCGAAGCAGGATCAGTTTTAGAACTGAAATTGTGGAGACTTAATAATTAATGGTTGAGCAAGAAGGAAAATGGCTCCGGCGAGTGTTTCTATCTGTAGTGTTAATATAGTGATACTTTACCTTGCCTATTTGAGAGTGAGATTCCTCTCTTGTGTTGTTGCAAGGAAGGCCACCATGGTTGGAGAATATGATAGTGGCATCAAGTCTGGTACCTTGGGACACAAGACTTCTGCACGAGTCACAGAGCAAAAACTCTGACCCGACTTTGTGTTCAAGTCATTTTTCTTCTGTCGGGGGTCAGCATTTCCGAATATCTGAAGTGGCATGAAGGCGCTATTATTATTAATAATAATAATAATTAACACTTAACAAGATTAACAAGGCACAGATGGAAAGCAATCAAGGCAAATATCAGGGAACACTGTTTAGATGAGGGGCAGAGACAAGGAACAAAAGCACATGACAGGGGTAAACAAATGAGCACATACAGGGGACAGGAAGTAACCAAAGTACAACAGGAAGTGACAAGAACAGAAGACAAGAGGTGCATCCCAAAGCTCCATTTGCATGCGGCCTCTCTCCTCAGTCCTTGGTCCTTCAGCTTGTCCCCCAAAAATCGCTCAAAGCTTAAAGTCATTGAGGATGTCTCATTCATCTAATTGCAACCATGGAGGTGAGAACGAGGAAGCACAAGAGCATCCTATGAGGAAGCATATTCAGTCGGAATTGCTCATTTGGATTTTCGGTGAGCTCACATTTTGGTACAACTGCAGCACTCCCCTTCAGCTTGTTAACAGCAGTGTCAACGAACAGGAAACTGGTTTGCTGACTTTAAAGGAGACATAGAATGGAAACCACTTTTGCCCTGGTTTTGATGAATTTTAGAGGTTGTGCATAACCAAAGAGCCATCATGAACATGAGGCATGGTTGTGTCCTTCATATGAAAATCTTGAACTTAAAAATAGCCACTAAAACAAAACAACAAAACGAATTAGAAAAAAACCTACATGTGATGTCAAATATCACAAAGCAATTATAATTCAATTGTGGTTACCAAAGAGGGCGCCATTTAGTCAAAAGGACCATTTCAATACCCAGCCTAAATATAAGGTTTTAATTGTGTGATGTAGGCCTATTGTTTGTGTAGCAGACGTTATGCCATTGCACAAGTCTGGTCACCATCCATTTGGGTCCGCTACGGAGCAGAGTCAATAAAGTCTCTGACAGTAGGCTATATAGACCTCTCAAAGTCAAGGATGGGTCCTTCAAAGCCGCTCTTTCAAGGATGTTACGTCATCGAATCTCGCCAAGCACTGTTCCAATGTCAAGGGTGCTTTAAAATTCTATAGCCTACTGAGTCCTTCATTCTGAGATGCTTGGAACACCCACAATTCTGAGCGCACATGATTTTTAATAATGCACCTGCAGCTTCCTGCACACTAGCTAGTCTGTTCCATTGTTTCCGTAGGCTATAAGAAGAAGTCTTGCCTCGTCTTTGAAGGATTCGACTCGACAGGACTCGTTCTACCAAACACGAATCCTTGACTTTGAGAAAAACATTATTTCCATATACTTTGCTTATGCAGGTAGCACAAATTTTAAAGATGGTGCGGCTCTGAATACAGATTTGACAGTGGGTTTGGCTTATGAGTTGGACCAATCAACGTAGACCTAGGGTTCCTATGTGAAGGGAAAATACCCTGCCCTGTGGTAGGAGCTGAAAGAGTTACAGGAGCTGCTGGCAGAGGAGCTAGATCCCGAAATTAGTCTGTTGTGAATGCAAAAAAAGGGGGTTCCACGTTATGTTCTAGGAACTGCAAAAATTCCTCTGGTGCGAAATGCTTAAGGTTGCTCTTTTCTTTTTTTATAGCCTATAGTGCGTTTGTTTTCAGAACCTAAACACGTCTGAACATCAGACCAGTGGGCAAAATCGTAGCCTATATGTTTTAATGATGACTGAAAGTAAGTCGGATGCGAAGTATTTTGACAAGCAGGGTTTTACTGTCGAATGATATTTGAAATGATAAACAGTAGGCTATCCTACAATTCCCAGTGTGCAACAGCCGGAATTAAAACAAAGACAGACAATCGGGAAGTCCCATAATCGTTTAGTTTACTTTCATTTTCACTTCTTTTGCTGAGTAACGGCTGCGTATTTCGTAGGCTATACGAATAACGTTGTGATATAAGTGGCAAGAAAGGTCCATTGCATATTGCACGTCTATTAATGATCAACGGTTTACATAATTTATCTACAAAATATTTCTTGTGTAACCAAATTGCCTATACTTTCGCATTGTTACAATGACGTCCATGGACATGAGCCCCGCGTCAAAGAAACAGGTAAGCGAAGACATTTTGAGGAACATGGGTCTATATTTTAACAGATCTATGATATAATGTAACAAGCTATAGAGAACTTTGTATAAACTGAGTGGGGATAGCGTGTTTGCATGCAGAAACCTGACCCTGACTGACTCTGAACTTGACTGATAGACCTAGTATCAAAGCATTGTGGCATCAAAAGGAAATGCTAAACATTCTGTCTCATATCAGGTTGATGGCTTTTGCAAGAAGCTCACCTCAGAGGTAAGTCAATCTATCAGCCTGTGTAGCTAGTTGCCCAAATGTTCTGGCTCCATGTTGACGTCAGTCTGCTGTATTAATTTGTATTATATATCTATTCTAGGCAGAACAGCTGATCTCAACATTCTTCCCTCAAAAAATTGCAGAGATGGATGCCCTGTTGAAGGTAAAATGAAAGACCCATGCCACTGAGCAGTATTTTTTCAAAAGTAGCATACATGTATTTGTACACTAATACTTGAACTATCTGATGACACATTTTTGTGAATCCTCTCTGGAGGTAAAGTGCTGGGAACATTAAGGGATTAATAACCCCAACTGATTAAATAAAGAGTGGAGTCAAAGCACATCTCCCAATGATTTCAACTGTTGGTTCTCTTCAGTCTTCTCTCAGTCTGGAAGACATGACTGCACTGAAGGCTCCCCTTGACATCCCAATCCCAGACCCAGCCAAGGAAGAACTCAAGAGGAAGAAGAAAGAGGAGGTCACTGAAACTCAATCTCATTCAGATCCCAAGTCCAGACTTTCTAAACATATACAGTATAAGCTTGCTTTAGCATGTTTCCCAGTCTCTATTTGTCACAAACTCCATTCAACAGGTTCTATTGCATAGGTTATTTATTAACATGTTTATTTGTTATCTCTTTTTCAACAGAAAGAGGCCAAGGAAGGAAAGAAAGACAAGGACAGTGATAAAGAAGATGAAGATGGTATTTAAAATAGTGAAATACTGATGGGCCCATACAGATACAGATTTTAGCTGGCATAAATGAATAATTCCTAGATTTGCTTTTTATAACTAATCCTTAAAGTGACTTGAAGATGGTTGTCATGTAATAGAAACAACATCTGATTTCAAGTATTGTTCATCATTATCATTGATATCATTAGCAAATGTTTCTTTGACCCTCATGGCACTGTACATGACCTCTGACCTATCTGTGGTTAAGCTGGTCCTCCCTGTGGTCCCATTGGCTGCAATGAGAGGCTGGAAGCTCTGCTGAAGGAGATTAAGCCTCACATCCAGACCCTGAAGGAGAAATTGAACACGGTAACGTCACAACATGGCTCTGCCTCAAGTGCTCTTATCAGTATTAGAGGGATGCAATGAACACACACACGCACACACACACACACACTCACAGCCTCATATTCACACAATTCTGTCATTCCCACTTACTATGCACATAATGTTTGTGGCTGAACATTTTACCTCAGTGATCATGCCAGCATTCTTCTCTTTTTCTCTTGTAGGTGTCGATGTGGGTGCAACTTCAGATCCCCAGAATTGAGGATGGGAATAACTTTGGCGTGGCAGTTCAGGTTAGCAGATGGCAGAATAATTCAGATATAGAACTGATACAGAACATTGCTTTGATCATAGTCTGTGTGTAGAGGCAAACATGATACATTTATTGTGTTTCAATTCAATTTAGTTTTGCTTGAAGGAAACTGAAACTTTCATAGTTGGAAATGAAATTAAAATTGCATTAACTTATGGTTCTTGTCATCCCTAACCGGTGTCTAAATGTTCTTTTGTATAAAGACACATATATGATAAGTGGCACAGATACATTATAGTTAATCATTTTCACTTCAAATATCTACTGTATTCTCCCTTTTTATGAGGTCTATTTCATAGAATGTTTCATATGTGTGATGATTTCAGGAGAAAGTGTTTGAGCTGCTGACCAACACTCGAACCAAGATTGAGGGATTCCAGACACAAATTTCAAAGTAAGTCTGACAAAGCCACCCATTACCCCTAATGTAGAAAAGTCTGAAATCTGATATCAATCTGAATCTGACATCTGAAATTGATCTAAATCTAAAAACAACTCGGCCACCATAGACAGCATATATGGACATCATGTTTGAATGTATGTAATATAATGTTTTGTTCCCTATAGGTACTACAGTGAGAGGGGTGATGCGGTGGCCAAAGCCTCCAAACAAGCACATGTGGTGAGTTGTTCCATTACAAAAAATGTATGGCCTGAGAAATTCTTGTTTCTAACTAATTATTTTTTCGTCTTGGTTTGTATATGTTTATGGTTCAATTATATTTAGTCTATTAGTAATATTGTTCAGCTTGTTTGATTTTACAATAAACGGTTCATTTAAATGTTAATGTAATGTTCCTCGATGTTATTCTAAGTCACTTTGCACAAAAGCGTCTGCTAAATATTATAAACATAACCATAAACATATGAAAGTATCTGTGGGATTCCCCAATGGTCTCAAATCAGTGAATAAATTTTCCCAGAAATTCTGGCTCAGGTAACCAATAAGGAAATCTTGGAATTGTTCACGGTATGTCAACACCATGTTAGTTACATGGACGCCACACATGAGGGCTTATAAACAAGCACAGTGGCTAAGTTAATAAGTATAGTATAAGTAATGAGTTGTAATGCTATCACTGCTGGAGAATAGAGGATAGAAAGCAACTAGGTGGGTTTACATGGACACATTTAACCTGATTAGAACCTGATTCATGCCATAATCAGAAGAACTTCGATCCGACAAAATGTGTGCATGTAAAGGAGCCTACTGAAACCACATAACCAGCACTGTTGAATGCCATAGCCGTGCCAATGAGTGTTGTTGCATAACTCAACCTCTTTTTGTTGCATCTGCCCTGACAGGGAGATTACAGGCAGCTTGTTCATGACCTGGACCAGTATCAGTATGGCGAGCTTCGCATTGTTGTTCTGGAGATCCGCAACACATACGTGAGTTCAGATGGGATGGCTGTTTTTGTAGCCTAAGATTAGATTCCTATATATTTGGATTGGTTCTGTAATGAGTGCTGGTTCTGATTGAGTTGTTTTCTGAACTCAGGCTGTGTTGTATGACATTATCAACAAGAACTACGACAAAATCAAGAAACCCAGGGGAGACTGCAAGGCTCTCATCTACTGAGGACAGGAGAACAAACCACACACACACCTTTTTACATTGGAAGTGAAACATACCTTCTTATGTGTCGTTTTGAGATGCCATTTGATCCCTTTAGCAGTGAGAAAGTGCTCATAGTCATTTTCAGTTTCAGAAACCACTGTGCTGTATTAGAATGCTTTAATGCCATTTACAAAATAAAACAATTATTATATTACTCTTTATATTACTCTTTATATTACTCAGTTCAGTTTTATTACTGTTTGGAATCTCCACAATGTTCCCTGTAAAGACTGATGTTTCCCACCCATGTACATTCTGGAGATTTTTCTCAGTCTCCCTGCAATTCTAAAAGTCTGTCAGCTGTAGTAACCATTTTAAAAACCTGACTTAAACAACTCGCATTAGAAAAACATCTCTCCATGTCCATTCTTCACCTCTCCTTTCCGTTCTGTGGGAGCTACTAGTCCACTGGTGGGCCTTCCCGGACTGCACCAGCTTGGGTCCAATCTAAACCAACCCCGGTAGAGCACTCTCCAGGCCAGGCAACCTAGAGCGCCCCCAATTAGCTGGGAGTGGAACTGCGAGAAGTGAGCCAGTAGGCAGAGGAGCTGAAAGACCCACAGTCCAAGCAGGGAGACGCAGAGCAGGAAGAGCAGTCGGAGGGGGGCTCCCGGGGTGTGCACGCACCGGCCAAACACAGACACCTCTTCCAATAGCAACAGGCTGCACAGGCACAGCAGGAGAGCCTCCTGGGATACCTCGCAGCCGCGCCACTGGAACCCGGCGCGCAGGCAGCTCATCTTACTCTCCCCGTCCCGGAGCAGCAATCTTGAGCCTTCCCCAGGAGATGTGGCCTCCATGCAGGCTTTCAGAGCGGTGCTGAGAGGCTCGAAACAGCTGCCAGAGGCGTCTTCCAGGGAGGTTAAGAGCCAGCGGAGGCCCAGCCACACAGCACTGGCTGCAGCCAGCCGACTGAGGTGACGGAGGGAGAGAAACAGGGAGCGGCGGATGGAGAAGGAGAGCAGGAACATGAAGGATCCAGCGAGCACGCAGGTCCAGCCCCAACCAGAACTCAGGAACATTCTAATTGGAAGCAACAAGGAGTCAAGTGAAGATAAGGGACTCGCTCTCACTCACAAAATATGAGGTATTAACATGGTGAAAAGAATAGACAGACAGGGACACAGATAATTGCAATCATGTGGAATTAAAAAAAGCATCTCTTTTCGTTAAAAAAAGATCACACCTATAAAACAATCTTTACACATCACCGTCCTCCTAACACACACACTCAACATCCACATCTCACCTGTAGAGGTAGTGGTTCTTGTTAGCGAACACACTGTACTTGGAGACCCACATTTTCAGGGCAGGCCCAGACAGCAGCAGGAAGGAGAGTACCAGGTGGAAGTGGTGTCTGAAGGAGCTGTGGCTAAGGAATGCGGCTGTGAGGTCGCTCACCACCACCAGGGTGGAGAGGGCGAACAAGATGGCTGGGTGGTTCTGGAGGACATCCGCAGCCTTCCTGAGCCAACTGAGAGACATCTTGCCGATGTTCCCCCTCAGGTCCTCTCTTCTCAGAGGTCAATGATCCAGAGCCAGTGTCCAATGAGAGAATCCACACTCCCCAAGTCACAAACAGTTTGGGTTGATGTGGTCCATCTAGAGGTCCTCTCAAAATAACTCCTCTACAGGGTCTTAATAGTAAAGCTGTGAGGTGTGAAATCAAATGGCTTGTTCCAAAGCGACTGGCTGGTACTGCTGTGCTCCCTGTTTTTCCTGCTCTGTTCTCTCTCGCGCTTCCCCTCTTCTCTGTTCAACTTCAACAGTCAGCAGTGAGTGAGTGTGGTCTCATGTAGTGACACCCATCCCCACGTTTTTGCAAAGCCACCAAAGCCACACCCTTCACTGTGCCTCAGGCATGAAACCTCACGGGAAACTGTTGCACTGTTTTTGTTTTCTTCCACCTGTCTATGAAGATGCTTCGAATTTTGTTTCAATAGCATATCAGATTTTTTTTTAACATCTCGTACTCACTGTTAAGTCTCCCATTTCTGAAAACATTCTAATCTGGATTGGTATGTTTTTTTTTTTTTTTTTTCAATTAGGGTACCAGCAGATGTGTATTTCATCACAGTCACTGAGCAAAACTAGGTCAAAGACAAAACATGCTGTTTTATATAACTCAGATTACCCCACGTCCCTTTTTTAGAATATTTTCTTTAGTTTTATTTTAAGGTAAGCAACTTTACTGATGATATGTGATACTGATCAGCTATGCCAGTTTCTCAACATCAACAATCAAGGCAGGCCGAACGTCTTATGCATTAAAAGATAATTTTATTCTTGCATAAGAGTGATGTCCACAGGCAACAAGCACTGCATTGTTCCAGCTCTCAGTTGACCGGAATGCAGGCTTCAGGAAAAACATCCCAAACCAGTTTTGAGGTTTTCTGTGGATGTCAGTTAACAAACTAGGTTAACCGCTCTACACAGCAGTTTACATGATGTCATGTTTTGAGAGCTTTGTGAATGCCTCTGCAGTCAGCACTTCAATGAAATGAATAGGGGGTGACAGAATACTGAATTAACACTCCAATGTCCTTTTTAAGTCTGGTCTCTGGGATGTTTTTGGTGCTCACACATCTAGTTTTTAGTTGATTGGAGTCAAAAAGTGCTGAGGGTTGATTTGGCACTCTTTTGCAACATTTTTATGGCTACAGTTCTGTTGTTACAGTTGGTTGAGAGCTGTTACTCCAAGCACTCTTAAATAAACACAGTGGCATCTTAAATTAGAATAGCATCTTATCTTTCCCACTGGAGTTAGAGTGCCGTAACTATCAACACTGTTTAGTTCACCTAATGTTTTGTGTCAGGGGAATTTACTTGTTCAAATTGTGCCAGACACACAACAGGCCAGACATTTCTGCCAGTAAAAAATCCTGTAATTCATATTTTACTCACTAGGGAGCCAAGTAAAACACCCAGAGGCCACACAAACAAACAAATAAACAAAAGCAGCACATCTCTATTCAGCCGCTTCAAAAGAGGACTGGTTGCTCGAACTCTGCAGGATCCAGTCAAATGACAATGAGTCAGAGAGAGGTTGGCCTCACCCCCTAATCCTCCAGCTTTGTCCCTGGTGGTCTCTCCCTACCCTGAGCAGCGGCAGGCAGGCGGCACTATCAGTGGCTAATTTTAGAGCGCTAACCACATTCCTCTCACCGCCTTGCCCTTTTGTCCTCATGTGGTCACTCTCAGCCTGGCTGTTCAGGGGCGGATGGGGTGTTGGGGGCAGAGGCAGGGTAGCACTGTCCTGCCTAATGAAATGATTGGCTAGAGTCCATGCCTGAGCAGATGGCAACCAATCAGGAAGTTACTCTCATATTCGTTTGAGACTTGTACCATCAGAGTATCACAACCTATCATGGAAAGTGTGTGATGAGGTCATATTATTTATTTTTGAGGTGATTTTTAACTTGGCCTAAAAGTTCTGTCCCATCCCGCCTCCAATCCCTCAGCTTTGCCCACGAACAACACCACAACATGATCCGCCCTGCATCTTAGAAAGGGAGCAACTGCTGCTACTGCTGTTATGGATATATTTCCCTGACCTGGGGCCTGTACTACGAAGCGGGCTTTCTGGCTTATCTGGGTAACTTCGAGAGTAACTTCATCACGTGTGGCGTAACTTCCCGATTAACCCGTACTACAAAAGGTGGATAGGTTTTAACCGAGGTATGCTGCCATGGCAATTTACGCTGCATCTCAAACCTGCTCCGACCAGGAGGGTATTCCAGAAATCAGGTTTACTGGCTTAACTGGGTATGTTAACCCAGAGTTAGCGGTAAACCTGGGATTTCAGTTCCAGAAAGCTCAAAAATTATCAGGCTATGTAAGTAACTATGGTAACATAGGCTCTGAACTTAACCTGGTAGGGGGTAGGTTTTGTTCAGGTTATGTTCAATTATGTTCGGTTATTTCAGTGCATGTTCAATCAGGCCGCTATTTTTACACTTGGCGTTACAATGGCGTTTCATTTGACAAAGAAGCACAAAATCATGTAATATTCATCCGTGCAATTCACCGTGTGAGGGCGATAAGACCACGACATCACATGATAGGACTAGCCTATCCATTCTTTTCCTGCTGAATCCTAAATATATCCTACTTGAAAAGCATTCTCCATCCCTACATTAAGCATGGTGGATTAGAATAGAATAAAATAAATCTTTAATGTAGGCTAGCTAGCCTAAGCTACACCATAGTGAACATTTGTGTTTGGCTCACCAGACAGATGGACAAACAACATCGCAGACACATTGAAGATATAATTAAAACAAGTACAGTACAAAAAAGGGGAAACATAGCCTATAGAAAATTAATAAATAAGTTTAAATAGCTGTACAGCTCAGCCGGGTATGCATGTTGTCACTAAGTTTGGTTAAGAATGCTGATGGCATTTGGGATAAAACATTTTTTTAATAGGCTACACACGCTCTCCGACTGGGAGTTTTTGTAGTGTTGGAGACGCAGAGCATATCGGCAAGCCAGGTTGGTGCGTAAAGTTTGCCTTGCGCTAAAGCAGTTCCTGCGCAACTTCATTCGTTTTCCTGGACACAAACCCACGATGATCATTAAAGTCTAGTTTCACCAACAGGCAGGTCAGCATCATTTATTAAATTTTCCAAATGTGCACCGAAATGTGTCCAATAGGCTACCCATGCCTTCCGACATTCATCCTTCCGATGATGGAGCGCAAAAGTTTAACTTGGCCCACAGCTGCAGAACCCGCGTTAAAATAGAAAATGGCATTTGGGATTCTCAAAGAATTATATGGCCCACTCAATCTGTGACAAGGTAGGCTAGTTTAAGAAAGCATCATTGAAAGCAGTCAATACAATACGTGATGTCCAGTGAATTATTTAATTGTGCTTTTGACATTAAATAGGCTATCTTAAACATACGCATTTACACGGTCAGTTAGGCTATTCTCTGCCAAGCAAGGTCTCGGACGCAGGCGCTTAAGTATTGCTCTTTTTTGTTATTACAGTTCTCTCCTCCTCGTAAGCCTCGACTACACCTCTGAAAAATACGGTGCTCTTCCTTTCGCCGGTTTCACTCATGGTTTCGACTCTCAATAGATGATGTCTTTATAAGTTCGCCGTGAACGCGCACAACTCTAGGTTATCTAACACAGGGTTGATTAAACTAACTGGTAACCGGTGTTGGTTAAACCTCCTTTCTGGAATACCCCTCTGGTTATGTTCTTGGTTAACCCGAGGTTTCCGTTAACCACACCCTTTATAAGTACCACCCCTCCACTAACAATTTCTCCCGAGACATGTCGGCGTACCTGGATGATCCATACGACATTGGAGCGCAAATCGTGAGGGACTCTCTTCGCAGGGCGAGGGGTTTTAGAGACCGCCAGAAAATATATATAGCCTACCCGGACGATATTCTCTATGAAGTTATAGATTGTCAGCCGAGGGAATTCGTTATCTTTGTCAGATGATCTAGGAAGACGTCTCAATGCCCGTACGTGGACATTCATGTATTCAATCGGTGATGCAAGAATACTGTATGTCCGAAAATAAATCGGACATAGGCCTACAGTATGCTGAACATCTGAGCAAGAATAGCCTAAAATAAATCGGACAAAGCCTACAGTAGGCCTAATAAATAAAAATCACCATTTTAACAAACTTGTGGAATTGAATGTCATATTACTGTACCCTGCACATAAAGGCCACACATTTCCACAGCACCAGAATCCGACCGAATGCCTCCCTCAACCCCCTCCATAATCGGCCTTCCACTATTATTTGCAATGGCCAACTCCTCTGCTACTGTAAAACACGCTGGTGCCTTTCATCCTACAGTAGTGCCTTTCATCCTACATCCAACAGTACACCTGTTTCTTGTTAGCTGTAAAACAGAGGCCAAGTGAAGGCTATAAGCTAGGCCTACATGTTTTCATAATTAAGAAATATTAATGCAAGCTATAACTATATAAACCTACTATTCTGAATAATGTTTTTGTGTTTCATTTTCACCTGCTGCCATGTGCGTTTGGCAATGGTGTTGCATCTGAAATGTTCACAGGATTAGACATACACTAAATCAGTCAATGGGGGCTACTTAAACATTCAATTATCCTTATTACTGTAATCTATATGCCCACTTCTGAATTGGGTTGCATCTATAGGCCTTTCTATGAACTCAAATTAGGCTATTTAATTATTTCAACTCATTTCAGACATTCCGCAAGCTACTAATCCTCCGTAACACATATTTGAAGAACATGTGGGAATAAAACTTTACTTTTAGGCATTTAGGCTACCCGATCTGTAATACGTTGCAAACAGCCTTGCTTTGCTCACTGCCGACGTATTTGATTTTTGTCGTAGAGTGGGTTTTAATTCCTCATAACTTGTCATAATAATTGTGCATTCGTCATCCGTAAAATAAGGTGATCGCGTCATCATTGAAAGTGGTGACTTGCGCTGCAACCCGCCCCTTTTATGTGAACGCGCACAGGTTAACCCCGGCTCAACAAATCAACTTCATAATCAGCATCGTAGTACCGATTAACACCACTTAAGATAACCAGGTTTTGTCAACCCTGGTTTAACAAAGTAACCCTGGGTTACATGTGGGTAGGTTAAGCTCCCTTCGTAGTACAGGCCCCGGATTGCACAGGTAGGCCTAATACAATGGCCAAGGAGTGCTAGGAGAATATGTCTACCTTCCTTTGCCAGTTTCAATGGATATGGATGGATTAAACCCCAGGTCTATAGTTACCATAGACCAGTGTTTCTCAAACTTTTTTTCTGGGGACCCACTTTTTAAAAAGGACAGACTATCGCGACCCAACTCGTGACTGTGGTAGTTAGCAAACTAGATCAGTGGTTCTCAAACTTTTTCTTTCATTCCCCACTTTGATCAAGGGGGCATTCTCGAGCCCCAACTGTCCCTCATCGCTCTAAGAAAGTGGTAGGTCAAGCTTAAAATGGTCAAATTTATTGAAATAATGACAAGTTCTAAATATATCCTCTTCAACAGAGTTAAAATCAGCTGGTGCTGCAGATATAGTAATAAATAAATACATAACACACATATTTTTGTTTTCCAGCAACATATTAGGAAGCATAGGCCATTTTACAGCATTGTACAATATATTCAAATTAAATACCAACATGCTGCATTAAATGGATCCATAATCCAGTCATACTGAGCACTGCTGGTTGGGAAATATTTTTGAAATAAACTTTGTAGGGATGTGAGGCCTACTGTTTAATACATGGGATCACAAGAGTGCCTCCCAATCAGACGTTTCAGCGATTTCGCTCAGAAATCTCAAAGGCATACTGTCGCGATCGAGGCGCCTGTCCCATACTCAAGTTTTTTTGGTGAATGCAGTAATCTTATTTGCTAGGTGAGGTAGGTGCTTGTCTTTGCCTTGTAACTGGACATTTAACTCAAATGTATCGCTAAGATATATCAAATATATCGCTAAGATAGGCCAGCTTCGTCAAGAAATGTTCATTAGTGAACGTGCTTGCATATTCAAACATGCGCTCTTCCTCCAAGAAGAGGCGACTCGGAGCTCAAACACAGCACTTTACCTCGGGAAGCCACCTTGCCTTGCTGTGAAACAGTACAGCCTTTTGGTCAGCTACCATCTCTTTGGCAAAGTGCGGAGAATAGACGCGCTTTTAAGGGCCGGGTTTTGGTGAAATTCACCACTCTCACAACAGCGTTCAAAACCTCATGTAGGTCGGGACTAAAGCTGCCTTGACACGAGCGCTTCCCTGTGAATAACACAGTGCGTCCATTGCGCATCGGGTGCTACCTGGGCCCAGGCTACAGATAAAAAAATAAATAAAAAAAAACTCCTGTTTTTCACGTCAGTTCGCGCCCCACCTGGCATGTCTCCGCGACCCACAGAAACGCTGCCATAGACAGTAAAAGAAAGGTCTGAACCTGGTCCTAGACTACAAACAAACTTAAATGAAAATCTCCATTGAAAACAATTTATAGTCTAGGACTAAGAGTAATCCATGTTTGGGAAATTGACCATTAAAGGAAAGTGTAAAGGAGAATTCTGATAAATATCAGCTTCAGAATATATCAGTATTAAGGGCCCCTCACACCAAGAATGATAACTATAACAATAACTATACAAATATATATATTTTTCATGTTAATATGAATGACTACATTCACACATAAACTAACGATAACGACATGAAGAACAATATCATTTGGGATCACTTTCATAGTGATTTTAAACTATAAAAAGCTAACAGCCAATCACAACTCATCACATTTTAGCCATCACATTAGTTGTGACACAAAGAGACTTTATTTGCTTAGTTGGTCAGTGTGGACACTTTTATCGTTATGGTTATGGTTATAGTTATCATTCCTGGTGTGAACGGCCCTTTACAGTCATCAGAACCATGGAGCATGCATTTGAACTAGTTACACTGAAGTAATGCCATTAAACAAATTAACTGATGGCTGTTAACAAACATTTTAATAAAATAGAATAGACAACGAGTTTATGTGGGATTTTAATAATTACTGGGAAAAAAAAGAAGAATTTAGTGAAAATGACTCAAAACACATAGACAGACAGACAGGCTCACCATATACACTAATTATTGTATATGCACATACATATGTTCTCTCTCTCACAAACAAACAACACACACACACACACACACACACACACTTTTCCCTGTGACCAGCTTATCTCCTCACACAAAAAAAAAAAGACAATCAAATCTTTTGGCTGAGAATGTGAACACTAGATTACAAATTTATCAACATTTCGACATTAATTCCAATAAAATATTTTACATGATCATAGAATTGACCCTCCCACCCCAACCCCCTGCCATGTGATCATGTTTTTTTCTACCTTTTAAAAAACACCTTACTCTGTTTTTTAGCTGTTAATGCCTTTCTTTAAAAAACACCTTGTTGGAACTCTAGAGCCCACCCTATGACCACACCCTTCTCAAAGGAAAAGGAAACCTGAACAGCCAACAGACTTCGGCCATTAAAAAACAACCATTGCATTAACTAAACACTCAGTCGCACTGACTGAGAAGATCTACTAAAAGACAACTGAAAACACATCACTCCTCATCTCCTCCTGATAAACTACTCTGTGGTCCGTCCACAGCATGGCTGTTATTGATTTTGAAGTGATGTTCTTGTAAGAAATAACATTGAAGAGTTGAACTTATGGATCTAACACTTGCCAGAAACAAACAGCAACAAGTAGCATCCTGTAATGTGTTGGAGCTTATCAGCTCAGACGCAAACAAAAGCTTTGTCCTAAAACTCCTCTGCACCTCCCCTCTTTTTTTTCCTTTCTCTCTCTCACTCTCGTTCCCGCTCCCTTTCTCTCTCCTCGTCCAGAGGGTGTGTCTGCCTGTGTTCCCACAACCGAACTGCTCCGTCCCACTGCAGAGGAAGAAAGCGAGAGAGGTAGGGGGGTAAAGGAAAAGAGAGAGGGAGAGATTGAGGGGAAAGAGTCATAAAAACACAAACAAGGTTAAATGAAAAAGACATACAAAGAGGTAATACTAGCATGACAAACAAAAATCAATTAAGGGCCGTTCACACCAGGAACATTCACTATAAAGATAACTATGTGTCTGTAACGATATGAGTGGCCATACATGATGTCTAAAATTTGTTGGATTCTGATTGGCTGTCCCTGACAATATCGTTCTTCATGTCGTTATTATAGTTTATGTGTGGACATTGTCATTCCTATTAGTTAGAGCGATATATTTTTTGCTGTTGCCATTCTCGTTATACTTATAGTTATCATTCTTAGTGTGAATGGTCCTTTATACAGCTAGAAAGAGATATAGAGGTACAGACAAATAAACAATACAAAGATCAACAGAGACAAAACAACTGTAAAGAAAGAAAATAACAAACAGACATATGAATAAAGGCACACAAACCGCATAAAACCAGACAGAGACATTCCTACAGACAGGTGGAGGTTGGGAGAAACGGAGACTTACTGAGCTGCTGACGATGTTCTCCTGGTAGGGATGCCAGCTCACATCTCTCACACATGCGTCATGGCCTGAGAGTTTGGACACGATGGTGCCGGTCAGGACATCATAGACTGGGGAAAAGGACACAGGGACAACAGAGGATTGTGAAGTGGCATCAGCGTTCATGCTTAAGTTTATCTCTTCATTCATTCATGTATTGCTTTCTTCAGCCATTCATTCACACGTTCATGCTGTTCATTTATTCATTTTAATCGTATAGGGACCCTTACAAAGGCCTTTGCAATACTAGCTACTGGAGTGCACTGCCCCTGGTGTTCTGTCATGAACAATGTGATGAGAGAAGGACGGAGGCCCCCTAATTAGCTGCACCTGGGCCTCATTAATCTTTAGGACGAATCAGGAGCACTGCCTAATAGCATAATCACCAGCAGCTATGTGTGTGTGTGTGTGTGTGTGCAAGTCTGCGTGTGAGTATGTGTGTATCCGTGTGTGTATATGTGTGTGTGTATCTGTGTGTGTGAGTATATCTGCGTGCATGCGTGCACGTTGTGTGTGTGCGCGTTGTGTGTGTGCATGTGCGTGCGTCCGTGCGGTTAGGGCATTAGTGTGTGTTTCTGCTTTCTGTTGGGTTAGTCGTTAAATTCCCCCTGGCTGTCTTTGGCCCCTGAAGCTGCACACGCTATGTTCTAAGGCTTGGAATAACCAGAAACAAACACACCATTTTTGTGTTGCCCATGGCCTCTACATTTAAAACATAGCAGTTGAAAAGATAAATACTTATTTAAAAAGTTGAAAGTATAAGATATTGTATTTTGGTCAATGCTATTTCTACCAATGCTCAAGCTTAGTCAATGAGTCAAGCTTTATTTAACCAAGGGCCATCAAGCAAGCATGTAGAAGTAAACTGCTGAATGAATTAATGCAGTGGTCCCCAAAATTTTTCTTCCGAGGGCCAGCTCACTATGCCTGGCTACAAGAGAGGGCCAGAGACTCGGAGTAGTTCTATATCAGTAACCATAAATAGCTTGGTGCTGTGAACAACAGCAGTCTACCTTAGTTGAATATTCTATTACATTTAATCATAGGCTATTGCAATTTAATACCATTGTTAGCTGTGTATATTGTCATCATGCCATATCAGTGTAAAATTAAAAAATACTAATAAAAAAAACGTTTGCATTCCCAAAAGTATTAGCAGGGAGTCCCAAGAGTATATTTTATTAAAAATGTGTGAACTCTGAATTCTGTGTCTTTGCATACACAGCTCAAGTTATGAATATCCTACAAGTAATTTAAAGTTCTCAAACTATGAGAATTTTATGAAGTGCTTAAGTGGTCTGAAATGACCACCATTCTAACTTTCAGTCACCTGATGAGAACTTTATGAAATCTTTGTATGAATATTTGAACGAGTGAATAAAAAATAGAAATAATTATCCAAGAAAGTCCCAGAAATATGACTTGAATAGAAGTTAGCTAGTTATTAACAATTAATTGATAAACTTTTAAAATACTTTGAGCACTGATGCAGTCAGCATAGGCCTCTTACATTGTTTGCAGGTAGGCCTACATTTCATTCTGTTTTCGATGGCAAACGCAAAACAGCGCCAAAACAACCACCAGTGGACAAAAAGAGTATTACATGTGCACTGTTAAGACTCCCCATAGAGAATGAATAGGGGAAATTGCGGAGGTTTTAGTTTGACGATGTTGTACTCCCGTGCGGGCCGGATGATATATACTACGGACATGTTTTGAGGGGCCACCCAAAATGAGGTGGCGGGCCGTATCCGGGTATCCGTAGTTTGGGGACCACTGAATTAATGTCTTAACACAGCTGCATTTGATCACAGACCATCTTGTACAGAGCACACACACACTCTTTGATGGATTTGTACAAGCAGATGACCTTGCTTGTGGAGCAGCTGTACACACACACACACACACACACACAGATATACCAACGTATAAACAACCCCCTTTACACACACACACAAGTACAAATATATACAAACCCACACACATACAAGTACAAAGATATACCTACCAACACACTCACATACACAGACACACACACACACACAGTGGCCTACTGGGCAGTCGTGGCCTAGTGGTTAGGGCTTCGGGCTTGTAACCGAAGGGTTGCCCGACCAGTGGGAACGGCTGAAGTGCCCTTGAGCAAGGCACCTAACCCCTCACTGCTCCCTGAGCGTCACTGTAGCAAGACAGCTCACTGTTCCGGGATAGTGTGTGCTTCACCTCACTGTGTGTTCACTGTGTGCTCTGTGTGTTCACTAATTCACAGATGGGATAAATGCAGAGACCAAATTCCTTGTATACGCAAGTATACTTGGCCTAGAAACCTGATTTACATTTATACACACACACACACACACACACACACACAAAATATTGCCAGTAAAGCAGCTGTATATAAACCACACTCACAAGAACATACAGACGAACACTGACACAGGACACAGAGTGATACTCACACACATGCTTACATGCACACATACCCACAAAACACACTTACACACACAGACATGCATATAGTCTTTCCCTTATAAAACACTACCTACCTGTATAATTAGAAATGCTTTGACAATACAAAGTGTATTTATGTTGTGCAAATAAAGCTCTATTGAATTGAATTAGCCCATTTCACAAGATATTGCCATCGTGTAAACCAACTTCCACTGGAATTTCAAAGCTATTTCTACTTGCCAGCTGTCTGCTGTCAACAAACAGACTAATTAAAAATGCAGCGCTTCGTCAAAAAGTCTTTGTCAAGTTCACTGAGGTTTAGGTTAGAAGATGTAAACTCATATAACAGCACAGTCCACAGGAAGGACAGGAACAGGAAGATGTTTTACCCTGCCAATTAAGGCATCATTAACATCAACGAGGCCGGACACCTGGACTCTGTGAAATGGGCTTATTGAATTGAATTGAGAGAGAGAGAGAGAGAGCATGTGCAAGAGAGAGAGAGAGAGAGAAAGAGAGAAAGAGACACTCACTGATGATCTTGCCGGTGGAGCAGCCGGTGTAGATGTACTTCTGTCCGGTGCTGAACTCGGGCGAGAAGCGGCACCGGATGAGTGTGTGCAGCACGCCGTGGCCCCGGTACGTCATCACCGATGTATCGCCCGTCAGCTTGTGCCTCTTCAGGGCTGCGGCAGGAGCCAGGCAGGCAGGCAGAGCGAGAGGAAGAGGGGAGGAGAGAGGGAATAAAGAAGAAAAGTGAAGTGAAAAAAGAAGAAAAGAAAGAATAGAGAGGAGGGTGAAGAGAGAAGAGGAGGAGACAAAGGAAAGAGAGAGGAACATCAAGTCAGTCATACAAAAGCACTGTTGGATTCATTTGACATGTTGAATACTCCTACACCCAAACACTGAACAATTTCATATGAGCAACACATAAATACAGGTAATTACCTATGATCATACCATATGGACAGACACACAAAATAAATGTATTATATCCTCCTTATTCATTAAACCGGAAATCCGTCCGGTTTTCATCTTCCGTCCATTCTGTTTACATTATAACTTAATGCAGGCTCAGCAGGCTAACTAGAATATGCTTCAACTTATATTTTTTCGAAATGTTGTAAATTCTGCACTCAATATGGATATTCTATATAATATATGACTGACAGAAAAAAATAGAAAAAAGTTTGCTTTTACATGGCTTAGGATACTGTCTAACGGCACATTAAAATTAATACAACGCAGCTTCTGCCGGAAATAGAAAAACAGATTTCTGAATACTGAGGTGTCATGGCGACGCCCATTGTTGGGTAAGGAATATCGTGGATAGTACATTATTAAAAAGGGGGGTGGTAAGCCACAGTCAGTTAACCAAAAACAAGATGCACCTGGGCCTCCAAAGTAATTATGTTTCCTTGGCAACCTATTGAGGCCCAGGTGAGGATAATTTCAATTCCTGGGGGATTTTCAATTCGGAACAGAGACAGGGTAAGAAAGAGAGTGTGTGTGTGAGAGAACGGATCTGGAACCGGCCTCTGCTATGGTGCTAGGGGGTTGTTTATGTGTGCTTCAAACTGGCAAGCCGAGGTGTTTTGTTTAATCTTTAATAGGATTCTGTGCAGTGACTTAAGTTCCCACTTGGCCCTGAACTGTGCCGTATTCTCTCCTTTGATTGTGCCACAATGCTCAATTGTCACACACAGACCCTTGTTTTAAACCAACATAATTACATCCTCAGAGCTGCTAGCTGCTTACATGTTCTACACACACACAAAAACACACACACACACACACACACACACACACACACACACACACACACGCGCGCACACGCACACACACACACACACTCCCGTAGATGTTACCTTTTTGGGGGACCTGCTGCCAGCGGTAGTCCCAGTTCTGCTGTGTGACGGCCAGCCGAGAAGCAGCCAGACCCTCTTTAGGGGAGAACTTCCTCACGTCCCACAGCTTGATGGATTGGTCTTTAGAGTTACTGATCAGGTAGCGTGCATCGCCCTGAACACACACACACACAAGGATATGTACATTTCATTAGCAAGATTGATACATGGAAATAGCCATATTGTGTCGGATAACATCGCCCCGCTAACACATCCGAGAACATTATCATTTCACAGATTAGACTAATGAAGACAGACAGACAGACAGAGACTGACACATGTAGATATGAAAGACTTGTCCTTAGAGTTACTGATTATGTAATATGCAGCCCACCTATAAACACACATAAGAACACTGTCATGTCATAAACTGATCTAGGGTCATGCATATCACCTACCATTTACTCAAGATAATACACCATCATAACACTCCAAAAAGGTCAACATTAATAGCCTTGTA
Organism: Alosa alosa; assembly: GCF_017589495.1. NCBI lineage: Eukaryota > Metazoa > Chordata > Actinopteri > Clupeiformes > Clupeidae > Alosa > Alosa alosa. The sequence goes on from NC_063204.1 coordinate 19,420,548, forward strand.
AGGTCAGGCTGGTCCCTAGAGTGACTGATCACATTTATGAACACATCCACTGAAAACACAAGAGCCTCTGTTAATTTAGCAGAGATAGGGAATGAATAGAAAACGCTGCTAGACACTTGATCAGCCCCCAGGAGGAAACGGACCATTAATTTAACTGACATACCAGACAGCATGCTTGTCAAAAGGACACAATGTCATAACAGGCTAATTAGTTGTACTTTATTAATGGCATACATTAACTCAGCTGAATGGATAATATGGGATCTGCCTGTAGCTACACACACACACACACACACACACACACACACACACACACACACACACACACACACACTCATTGAGAAATGCCACGGCAAGTCGCAGCAAGCTAGCCAGAGGCCGTACACACACGATCCCTTAATTTCACACATTCATTTAATTAAGTGCAATGTTATGTAATGTAAGTGCCTGGAGTTGAGGGCAGGGTGTCGGTTACATAAAGCCACTTTGCCGACTCGTTAGGGTTTTGAAATTCAATACGAGTGATATGATGATGACAAGGGTTGCTCATTAGCCCGACGCTAATAGGTGTGGACTTTACACCTCATTTTGTCTTTGTGTGTGTGCCTTTTTATCTGGGCACACAGCCTCTCTAGTCAGCTCAATCTGGGAGTGACTATTATATATCCACTCATTAACTACAAAGTGCACTATATAGTAGTGCCTTCAAATATTTACACACTACATTATTAGTTAAAAATAATAGTAATAACATTCGGATGATATAGTGCACTACATAGTGAATGAGTGGATGTTTTGAACACAGGGAGGATCTGACCCTACATGGGAAAAAAGGACCCTGAAGGGCTGTCCCTGTCCCATGTGGGAATCGGAGCACCAGGCTATGAGCCAGTCAATAGCTTTTAGTGTTTGAAGAGAGATTTAACAGAGGGCTGAGCACTGACTACATCAATTTAATAACTACAGGCTGACCTGAGTTTTCCTGAGTTTTTTAGACTGAACCTGAGTTTTCCTTTTGTTTCTTATATTGAGTTAAGTTTGTGTTTGGTAGTTTGTCCTTTTATTTATTACTATTTTATTATTATTTATTATTATTATTATTATTATTATTATTATTATTATTAGGTTTCTAGTTTGTCTGTAAAGCACTTTGTGCTCTGTGCTTGAACAGTGCTATAAGTGTTATTATTATTATTTATTATAAATTACACCTTAGCTTTTATCATTTGTCATGGAATTTGCTTTGGGTGAAGGTCTTAATAATAGGTCTTAATATCTGGACAATAGGAGTTCAGATATGGCATGTTGTGCCCCCCCACAACAGCTCCCACACAGTCCCACTCTTCAGTCTGGGTAATCCCAGCATACCCTGCTTTCATGCTGAGTCACCTGTGCTGCATGCAAGAGTGATTGGAGGTCTGTGACCAGCCGGCTGGGCACACTGAGATTGAATCAGTGGGGGTCGGTTAGTCAGTCAATGATTTATCACGGGCCACAGAGACCTTAATACTGAGTACATGAGCTGTATTGAACAAGTGAGTATACTCAAACTGTGAGGGGGTCAAAGCTGGGAATGTCTATACAGCTCATTCCTCATTGTGTGATTAGCTCTAATCTATATGGTAAAAGAGAAAATCGCATTAGATGTTGTGTGGAGAAATGTTAAGGGCTGTATGAATGATATTGGGAAAGTGAAAAGATAACGTTTCCTTACATTCTTGGGCATTGTGGATCTTGATTAGCTTATCTGACAAGTTTCTTTATACTTGAGAAAATATGATCAAATACAGTCATTATTGGTTTCTAAATCTTAAATGGCCTGGCCCACGCCTGAATTCCAGCACAGTGCCTGAGAACTTTAAGCCCTGTTTGCGTGCATGTGGCTTCACCTTGCTATGGATGAAGGTGATCCCGTCGCGGTGTCCAGCCAGGTGACCCACGGGCTGAGGACGGTCCTCGCGGAGCGTGCGCCTGTCCCACACCTTGCAGAGTGCGTCGTCACTCCCCGAGAAGAGCAGTTGCGACGAGCTGTCGGCAAATGCTACTGCGTTCACATCGTCCTCGTGAGCGTCGATCTATGACAAGTAGGTGGGGAGAGAATGGTAAATGAGCTCACCGAGAGCCTTTTGTACAACTAGTCAATTAAGTCACTTGGTATGCTATAGGTCAGTGTTTCTCAAACTTTTTCAGACCAAGGACCACTTAACCAATAAAAAAAAAAACACGGACCACCTAGCTAAAAAAAAACAGTAGTCCTACTCTAACAGTATTACACAATAGGCCTACTCCCTGAACCACCTTGCTTATTGTCTTTTTACTGTGTCAGAGGATTCATTTAAAGTGGCGTAACTTACATAGGCAGTGTTGCAGAACTGTTTGGATTTACATACAAGTTGGTTAAATATTGCAAACAACTCATCTATATTATATTTTACCACGTCTGCTCGCGGACCATTTGGGATAGCTTGCGGACCACAGTTTGTGAAACACTGCTATAGGTGACACATCGAGATTGCTGTCTTGCCAATCAAATTAACTATTATATGCCTCTTCATGAAAACAATCTATAACTATTTGGTATTTATGGCTCTCCCAGCTAAAAAGGTCCCCTTCCCCTACATTACACTGTCATGGGAAAGAGGAAATGGGACACAGTAGAGTAGTGTGGAAGTGACAATGAACACACACACACACAATCCGAAGTGTCTGTGCCCTGTGGAAACAGCCGATATATACACATAACACAACAAACAAATGCATGCACACACTGACCTTCAGCGTCCGTTTGTTCTGTTCACGGTCAAAAACATACAAGCACCCATCATTTGCCCTGAAGAAGAAGAGGAATACCCACAGAGAAGGGGGGACAAGGGGGAGAGAGAGAGAGAAAGAGATAGATAGATAGAGAAAGAGAGAGAAAGAAAGATAGACATATGAATATAGATCATTGACATAGCTCCATGAGTCTTTTAAAACAGTAATTCGAATAGATAGCATCTGCATGATTTGATAATGCTTTTAGCCTTTTCACCCTACAGTTTTCATTTAACTCCTGTAATTCTTGCCTGGAGGACTAAACCCTGGTTTGTCTGCACTTTTTTACACCCCAGGGTATTCTTGGTGGGGCAAGGAGTCATTATGCAATATCTACCCAAAGAGGACAGGGACTGGCGACTATTAAAGCCACATAAATCTATTTGTGGCGGCAAACATTATACTTGGGCTGGGGTGGGGCTTTTCTAGGTTCGCATTTGTGCGGAGCAGTCATTCACATTTCAACAGAGATCAGCAGGAGCTGAGGTTTATCTGCTCACCCTCCGAGAATCTCCTTCCCATCTACAGATGCGGTGAGAGAAAAGACACAGAACCTCCTTTCGTCTGGACTGAGGGGACAAAAAGAGAGAGAGAGAGAGAGAGAGAAAGAGAAAGAAAGAAAGAAAGAAAGAAAGAAAGAGAGAGAAATAAGAGCATTAAGCCAACTCAGATTGATATCTTCTCCACCTACAACAGTTTCCTCTGGAACTGGTGCAGAAAAAACAAACACACAAATGATCTGCGACTCAGATTCTTTTCTTGGCGCCTCAGCAGGGGTGTGGTCGGCATGGAATTGATCCAACTGCCAAATTAAAAACAGAGACTTTGGAGGGTAAAATAAAATCCTTCCATGACTGCCGACACAGAGGACTAGCACTACACAGTACACACACAAAGCCTGTCTGTCTGCTGTGCTTAAACAACGGCACACAGATAGTGTCTTGATATTCAAGAGCATAGAATGCATGAGGTGCCAAGAAAACTGACAGCTACAGATACAATAAATGGCTTTGAAAGGCTTGTCATCACTAAAACATGCGCGTGTGTCAATCAGACATACCACTTATGGATACAGATGGAGGTTATGATGGGTATGGAGACGGCTCTAAGCTATCACAGAACCACACGCACAGTGGAAACCAGAAAGGCAGCTGAGTTGGCAGTGTTGGGGGTCTTTACCTGATCCGCAATGCTAAAATGTACTATGAGGGGGGTAACACTAACTTGAGGTCCAGGGCGGTGTGAGATTCGCTGTCGCCATCTATTCTGCACACATGGACTGAAGGAGATAGAGACGAGAGAAACACAAGGCATTTCAGTCAGGTTCAGCATGCACAGTCAGAGATAGTTTTTTTTTGTTGGCAGCACTGTGAAACCACAGGAAGCGCATCAAATGGTAGCCAGTAGAACTGTAGATTCAAGACAGATGGACTGGAGTTGAACAGTTGGTAGAGACACCAGTCAGCTGTTTGTGGTTAATCTGGGGTTGCTGCAATGTAGTCGAAACAGCAGTGATAGAATAAAACACACACACACACACACACACACACAACATATGGGTTGGGATTCTGGTTGTGTCTCAATGCAACCTTGACGCCTGAAAATTTCCACACCTGCGTACACATGGTATTGAGGTGAGGCTCAAACCCAAACATATGAAGTTGAGGCATGCACTTGTACACACACTCACACACACACACACACACACACAGAGCACCTGTCTTACTGTAGTCAGACCAGTAGACTACACGAACACACGCAGACACAGACATACACAGGCATACACATTCACCTACACACTGTAGTAATGCCCTTCCATACTGAAGTCAGACCACTGGAGTAGAGCGCAGTGCACACACACAAATTCACAGATACACATGCACACATACGCATACACACACACACGCACGCACGCACACACACACACACGCACGCGCCCTTTCTTACTGTAGTCAGACCAGCTGGAGTAGAGCACGCTGCGGGAGTCGGGGGTGAAGCAGACGTCCAGCACGCTCCAACCCACGTCCCGCGCCTTGACCGTCCTCTTCAGAGAAAAACGTCCCCTGCTGGTGTCGTACAGACGGATGTTCTGATCTGTGGCAGCAGGGGGCAAAGGTCAGAGAGGTCAGAGGTCATAAACACGAGGACGTCCAGCAGCTGATTCATTTCATTTATCAAAAGGAGGGGAGATAATAGGCCTTTTCACACAATGATCACGCTAAATTTGCGGGAAGAGGAGACGTCTTTTTGTGTCTGAAAACTAGGTGAAAATTTGCCGGCCTGCTGATCTGTTCACATGATGCATTTTGGGGAGCCAGGAGGCAGGATCAGCTAGCAAATTAAAATGTGACGTGCAACAGGGGGCGTGTAGAGTGATAGTCGTAGGCCTTATTATGCGTGGGCCTTCAGATGCAGCAGGTGTGTGATTTCCAAAACCATGGCGGGAGAACCGACTGCACTTTGGTTAGCTTGCATTTGCTTTGCTGTTGCTTAGAATGTTAGATTTTTGCGATAGATGTCTTCAGACAATAAAAAGTAATTTGGAAGAGAAATTGAAGAGAAGAGTTGCCCCCTGCGTTGGCCGTGATTCCCCTTTGAAAATCAGAGGTTCACAGGCTACTGTGGCCTTGGTCAGTGGCCGCCAGCCCGTAATCCTGTATGCGCACTGTGCATACAATTTATTCATGAAATCATTCAATATTACAAATAATAAAATAGCTTGTGTACTGTCTTAATTGAAACATGCTTCACAAGACAAAATGATAGCCTAGGGCCAAGAGAATGGACATCTCAACATAAGGATACATTAGAAGATGATGATTGGTGTAAACTTTGTCACCGCGATGTGATAAGCAGTTCTGGCGCTTAAAAGCATAGCGTTCCATTCAGTCATAAATCATTCAAGCGTAGGCCTAGTGCTTTCGTCATGAAAAGAAAACAGCAGCTTAATATTTTTTCAGGTGTTTAACAGTAGGCCTAGGCCTAGGTGCACTGTTAGCAGTTATGCCGAAGGCAGTGAGATTATTAGGCATTGCATCCTGTCACCCTGGTTGGAACATTGCAGTTCGGGTTGATAATATTCAGTTAATGCGAGTATGGATCGTCTCAAAGTTTGGGACAACCAAACAGCAGTGTGGGCAAAGCAAATCCTAATTGTAAGGTTACCATAGCTGTCTTTTCTCTAGGCCTGGGCCTATCGGAAATCGCGACATAAGCTCATTGGTTTCTTTTTTCATTTCTTTCTTGTTCGCGTGTTGGGTAGAGCTGCTGCTCAGGGTATTTCTGTCCCACCCAAATTTGCTGAACTACTTGCTAAGTAGCCTATTCATCACAGACATCACATGTATCACACGAAAGAGCTTTTTCTCAGCTTTTAAACGATGTTAGTGGTTAGTTGTTGTGGTAAACGGTTCCCGAGAAAAGTAAATTTTATTTAATCATATTTTCTGCGCCCGTCTCCCTACCCATTCATCTTGGTGGAATACTTCACAAACTTTCCCTCAACACATGACAAACCATATATTAGAATAAACAGCAGACCTTACCAAACATAAAGATGTAAAGCATTCCCCTGTACAGTTAGCCATTCCAGAGTAATCCGGTTTTAATTTTGCAGCAATGTCTATATGCATGTCTCCAACTTTGGGGTTCACAATGTGTTTAAATTGTTTAATAGGCCTAAATGATTTTATAACAGGCCAAATACAAAATAAATGTTACAAATATCGCCTAGATATCTGTAAACATTACAATCAGAGGATATACATATAGGGCAGACAGACGCTCATGAGTCCATGCTTTGTTTTATGACTGGATTTTAGGATAGCCTATTGTGGTATTCTCGGTATATGTGAAAAGGACAGGCGTTCCGAGAATTTGGTACATAATTTTGGCAGTGTGTAAGGGCCTAATGGCTTGATTAAGATTAACAATACACCCAGTCATAAAAGGTGGGGTTTGTGTTGACAAACAGGTTCAAATGATATTGCTATCAGCTATGCTGCTAACACAAGTCCAACAGGAAGTCAAAGAAATTGTTTCTGTTTCATAATTAATTCCCGGAAATGAGTGACGGTCAGTGAAGCATATACAGGTGTGGTTGTTGAGAGCCCTGGCTCCCTGATAAATCCAGTTTTTGTTGCAAATGGACATATTACCTTGACAAGCAGAGAGAAACATGTGTCCATCGTTGCTGTATAGCCCACAGAAGGCTTTCTGCTGATATGTGTCCTTGAAGGCAACATGATTCGGCAGGAAACTGGAAAATAAAACAGACAATGTTATGTCTGGCCCTCGCCATACAGTGCACTTTAGCAACTTTACTGACTTTTCAGTGATTACTCTCTGACAGTGTATTGACATATTGTTTATTAATGGCTTCTATGAACTGCATTATCTAGCTTCAATAGAAATGACTGATCAGATAATTTCCTTATCGGTGAAGGACCTAATAATTATTTAACAGATAAAGCAGGTCAGTTGCAGGCCGGTAATTGGTACACTCACTGTGATCGAATGTGACTGCACTCCCCGTGAGAGAAACTGGAACCTCGACACCTGCCCTGTTCCCTCTGTAACCAGACAACACACAGTCAGACGGGAGAGCAGTCGAAGACCAACGAGAAAGTTCACAACCAGTAAATAGAATAAGCAGGCAATGGTATAGTTTACTGTAAAAGGGCAGTTCATACTGAAACCGTTCCTCACTGTTGAGCTCTAGGAAATGCCATCGCCAAGAAATGCAGTGGCCAACCTGTCAGCTTTGAGTCATGTTTAGAAACCACCACAATAATACAAAAAAACAAAATAACAAGTCAAGACCTTTCTAAAAACGGTGGAGTTCCAGAATGTGCCCTTATGCACATACATAATGAGAAATTGGCACCCAGAATAGGTTTCTAAAAACGGCGAGTCCCCAAGTGGTGGCTTTTCTGTTAATGAATTTCCTTTAATGCGGACTTGGACCCAATCAAAGACTGCTTGTTGACTTTAAGTGGACTCCAGTGGACCAGATCTTTTCATTAGTCTGGCCTTTGAAGCATGCCCATTATAACAACTATATGTGACCAACATATACAACTTTAAGCATCATTGTCATCCGAGTTTCAATTTTGTGGTCCTGGCACTTTTGAGTTCTCCAAATTCCAGGTGGTTTCCAGGATGCATAGGGGCCCTCAAACATATACAACTTTAAACACCATTGTCAATTTGTCAACATTAGACTGAGTTTGAATGTACACCCGAAGAAACATTACATTTTAAAATTACATTTAAAAATCTTACTGTAAAATAATTGAAGTCATACTGTCCATCATGTTTGGGCACTCCTTGGTTCTCACCTGTGTCAGCATGTGAGTGAAGCTGTGTCTCCCTTTAAGGCCGGACGAGGCAGTGGCCAGCAGAATCTGAGTGCGAATCTCACTTCGATCCACATCCTGAGTGTCAGGTTGGGAGTCCACTGATCAGGAAGAGAAGTTTTGTTCAGTTGGCAAATTAGCAGTCATACAGTATATACTGGTATATATAAAATATGTGTGGGACATCAGAGCACAGCAGGTCATGTATTTGTTTGTTGGTTGAACACAGTTGCTCTACTATGTTTGGATTCCACTCAACCAACAAAGATCAGTTATAACCGAACCAGTGACTAGTTATAAATCAACTAAAATGTTCTAAATCGGGTTAACAAAAAATGTATCCACAATTTATCAGACCCAGAATTTCTTTGTAAAAAAAGAAGAAAGAAACATTATGCAATAAATAAAGAGTATCACTGTATAAAATACCCTTCAAAACCCCTTCTCTGTCACTACTATGCAGTATTGACGTTAGTAGCTTATTACCAGGGGGATTGTAGCGGTCTCCGAGGCGACCTTCCCAGGCCCCGTCGCTGTCCTCATCCGAGTCAGAATAGGACTGGACAAGCTGCAGGCCTGTTGCTCCACTTCCATGGACCAGTCTGACCTGGCCCCTGATGAGTGAAAACGGTGGTCAACATCAGTCTCAGGTGACAAAGTGTTAATTACATCCTTAAGGAAAATACATTGATTTTTGTTTTTGATACAATAGGCTATTTTTTTTTTAAGATTACAAAGTAAATCAGTAGATAGTAAATTCAAGCAAACATTTAGTATGTATTTCCTTAAATGTTAAACATTACAAGGGTCTCTCTATACATATGCTTGCGTCTTTGCATGTAAAACCTGAGTTTGTGCATTTGTGCAGGCTATACCTTCTCAGTAAGTAAGCCAGCACTTGAGCTAAGTCGACGTCCTCCTCAGCGGCTGACTGTCTTTCTGTCTGCCTCTCAGCTGGTCTGCGATTCCTTTGATTAGAGTTCTGGTTGGATTCTGGTTCTGGTTCAGACTGGTCTGGGTTTCCGCTTGAACCCCGACCGGACATCCCAGAACTGGACTGCGAGCCCATAGGCCGATAGCCTGAGAAATGGTATGAAACATGAATAGGTTACAATGTTTTGACGCAAGACAATGCAATGTCTTGTTTTGTAAAAAGTAACCGCCTTCATAATTATCATAGGTGACAGTTTGATGGATAAACTGAGCATATAACATGACTTTTGCAAGTACTAGTGAGGTGTGTTGCGTGTGAAAGTCAACTACAACCACGCCTCCGCGTGTCGTTTCATAAGTGCATGATTTCAGACAAATCAGACAGATGCAATTTCATTAACTAATGGTGAAATACAACGCTTTCAAGCAATGGTAATAATATGACAATGTTAATGGACAGTGGCAGAATGAACATCTCAGTGGTAAATCCTAGTTTCATGTGGCATGGAGATCTGTCGACGAGTCGACTATTTCAACATTCGGGTTGTTTAGAATAATGAAACGGCGCTTGTTTATCTACCACTGCCACAATGGAACATTTCATGGATGCCATATGCTTGGCAAGTGTGCACGTTATTGTGCTAGGATAGATTAATCAGGTGTAAGCAAGCAAGATTACTGTACTAATAACAATTCATATAGCTAGCAGGAGAGCTAGCGTCAACGTACCTATCCTGTTCCAGTGGATAGAGTTGTTGACAGCTTGTTCGTTGTGACAGTCTTTCTCGTCTCCAAGTAAATGCTCTACCCTGGTACGTTATCACTACAGCGAAAACTATGAAAATATTTACTATGTGTTTAGGGTGCTTGTCACAGCTGTATTTTCGATATGCCCCTAGTCCGTTCTGTGATGGTAGTGCGCCATGTTGTTTACTATTCTGGACCCCTCTTTCGTTATCACATGATCCATTCCCGCGAGAACGGTCGATATTTGGGGGCAGAGTTGGGTAGTGCCTGGTCATGTAATTAATAGCCTAGGCCTAGTTGTTGTTTTGCAGTAGACTCGACTTGTTTTTATCATATTCTATGAATGATGTAGCCTACAGTGTTCCGATTATACTAACTGGCAAATAACTTGTACAAAGTTACTTCAGTGTAATACCTCGAGAGAGCCCACTCTAGACCAGGCCTGCATCAAAGGGACACAGCTTTGTAAACTGTAAATTCAAGATTTTCGACTCAGATTTTGCTTTATTAGCACAATAGCACAAATGAAAATTGTAAAGTAAAATCTGTGACGTATTAAACCCTATCCATTTGATGTTGGATGTCATATATTACAGTTTCATTTACATTTCTCACAAGTGCAATTTATAGCCTATCCCTTTCTGGACTAAATTGGTAGGCCTACCTTATTGATTTAAAACAGTTTTTCTATATCTGGAGAAAGTGCTCACCAGGACTTCTAATAGTGTACTCACAGTATTGTGTTCATAGCAATGACTTGCAAAGTTGTACAGTTCAACAGAGTTGTAAATAAATGTTCAAACAATGTGTCTGCATGTTTTACATCTCTACAAACCAAATGGTTTGACAGTCAGTGGCAGAACAGTCACAATGTAATCCTTGAAAATTCCCAGTTCTACAATATATGGGCAGCAAGTAGTTTAGTGTAATGATCGGGGCTGTATCTCTGGAGAAAGACATCCATTTTCCCTTGAACTCTCTGGTCACCACTGAGTCCTGCAGAGAGACACAATACAAACACAAACACAAAACACATTATGGTTACAGACAACACATTATATACATAAAGAACCATGTCAAACATGTAAATCAAGCAAAGTTATAAATACTGAGACCACACACTATATTCCCCCATAACAATAACTCATATAACTCAAGAGAATCCTCACCAAGTTTGTCAACAGTTCTTTCGATTCTCTGTAGAGCAGCCTGGATATCAACTCCGTCTGGCACTAGTATCTCAATCTCGCCTACACAGTATCCAAAGTCAGCCTGGTCGAGATCAATGCATACTGCCCCCTCCTCTCCCTCCTCCTCCAGCGAAAATGAACATCTCTCAGTGGTGTACTTGGCAAAGCAACCCAAACTCATCCCCTTCAGCCAATCCTCCCATGGGTCACACACAGCCATTCCTGTATCATTCTCTGTGTTTTCATTGGCTTGGGCCAGTCTCTCTGTCATAACCTTTATCAGTTCAGCCTTTATTTGAGGTAAACTAGTTATCTCCCTATAGCGAGAACACAGTCCTTCTGCCTTAGTGTCTTTCTGAATGTTTGTGGTTTTCTTGGGCACAGGACATTTGAGTTCCCAGCAACCTTCCCTGCTTCGCAACCAAAAGTCTTTTAAGGTGAGGTCAAAGTCTGCAGTATCAAAATATTGGTCTTGAAATTGCCGTTGGCCAATGCACACAGCTGTAAGACAATAAATTAGGTTTAAGGAGGAAGTGCTTGACATGTCAGGTTTCAGAAATTGATCTAATGCATGCTCTAAGCATCTTGAATTCTGATTGCAAAAGTATAGGCTATAGCCACTATACTCAGTAGGCCTAGTTCATTCATTAATATATGAAAGTATGTCACTTTTATTTAGTGGTAAAGAATTATAAGTTCAATAACGTCACCACACCTCCAATATCCTTTAGCTTTTTCTGAATGTCTGGATCACACACAAATTTCCGTTCCACTTCCACGTTCATAGTTACCTGGAATTTAAGGTTAATGTTTACAGTGAGACAGTCAGCACAATGAGACATTTAATAGCATGAAATACATAAGCTTTGAAAGGAGAAGTTAGGCTGCATATTGCCTACCCAACAGGCTTGTTGAACAATAGGATCGGTTCTACTTCAACAGAATATCGAGAGGAAAAAGTTATATGCCAGCTGGACTTGGTTCTATGCCAGCGATAGCTACAATGTATTCAATATCCATCGATGTGGGTGATAGCCACAAGAGGAATCCATGACATGACATGCGCTCTGTCTCCTCAATCAAAGTATAATTTCTGAGATGTACTTGCCTCTGGAAAAGGACTGGGTGAGACTGACATTTAGCACGCGATAGAAACTAGAATGATAGTGGAATGTAAACACAAACCGTTTTCCCAACTCTGCAGTCTGTTTTACTCAGGCACAGCTCTAGACAGCTTAGTGTCTGTATTTTACGCTTACTGTATGCGCAGCAAATTGCGCAGATTGTAATTAAGCTCTTCGCGAAAACGTTAGCCCATTAATGGCTTGTGTCAGTGCGGATGTCTTTGTACTTAGAACACTGTTACAACGTTCTGATGAAATCAGTAGCCTATTGTAATTCTGCATTTGTTTTACCCAGCATGAACACGGTTAAAACTTGTAGCTTGATAGGGTATGAGTTCCCTATTATATTTGATAGTTAATGTCCGACCTTGTTCGCATGTGCTTTTCTAAGGGCGGATATAAATACTCTGTTAGCCTATACAATTAATTAAAGTCGCTATGTCACGCGATTGGTGATAACAATTACCACTGTATGTGTGCCGTTAAAGGGTAGCGAAACGAATTACATTGCAATCAAGATTAGTTAGCTATAGGAAAATATTTTTAGATCATGATATAAGCATCGAAATGACACGTTGTGAATTGCTCTTGTTTCCTTATCTACTCTAGCTTTATGATGGCCCATGTGTCCTTTTTAATATTCTGAATGGCTCCTAATACAGCCCAATCCGAGTGAATACACTACACAAAACTATTTGTTTTGAGTAAACCCATGAAGAACGGAGTAGGCCAAGATGTATGGCATACATTATTAGTATTTTTCTTCATATTTTTTTAGATACGGTTTGGTGGCTTAATTGACTGTTAACGAGTGGATTCTGCAGCGTGTCAGCAGTCAGCTTACGGGGGAGCCGTCGTGTGTTTACTAGAGGGAAGAGAACGAACGAACGAGGGAGGGAGGGAGAGGGCGAGCAGGGGAGAGAGAGAAAACTTTTCAGTTTTAAAGAGCGAGAGGAAGCGTGCGCTGGAGTGGCGACCATGCAGGTAAACGCATTAGCTAATTGCACTGATCTTAATTAAACGATTTCGGTGCTGTTCTTGTCTTCTTGTTGTGATCGTAATTACGATGCGGAGTTGATAGATTGATCCAGACGATTGTTTTCGAAGTGAACTTAATTGGAATGTTCGTTTTAGTTCGAATTCTGATCTTAAATTCCAAACTTTTCTGCCTCCGTCTCCCTTTCTCTTCACCCCACCACCCCTTTACCAGTATTGTGCACGTAGCGCATTTCAAGTAGCCTAGCTATTAATACTGTCGTTAATTGTTATGCGATGCTATGTAAAATGATTGTTAAGAGTGCCATTAATAGATTACAACTGGTTGTTGGTATGAAGTTTGACGGTAAAATACATTAATTAGGTCTGTTAAGTAACCCGGGAGGAGGGGTGGACGTGTTTTTTACACATCTGTAAAAGGCATCCAAATTCATTAATTAAATAGCTTAGTCGTTGTAGGCCTCAATTTCCGCTACTATGCAGGCAGCGATCGGCGTAAAACTGGATACCCGTTCAACAGTACGCAAGCTTTGGGATAAGGGACGTACTCAAGGCCGAGGTTTTGTGGTAGATTACTAAACCTATTTCAGGAACAATTTTATTGCACAGTACATTCGTATTGAAACGTTATCCGGGTGCAGTGTCTGGGAAGCAACTAGCACGCCCGCTGCAGTTTAGATTGACAGCCGAATGAAGATTAAAACGTGATGTATGATCACTCAATGTTAGCTAGCCAATCTGTTCAGTGTTGTTAGCGCTCCAAGTGTAACGTTAGCTAAGTTAAGTGCCACGAATGTTATTTGGATCTTTTGTTTAATGGTATAACGTCAATGAACAGCAAGCCATTTCGGATTGTCGTCGATGTGAGTTATAAATGGGCTGTTATTTCTCTAGACTTGCCTAGTGAAGTACTTTGCCAGCTGTGTTTTAACATAGCAAATGCTTTTTGTTATGCGAACCACACACAACTATTAAAGACGTCGCTATTGAGGTTAGCAAGCTAGCCTGCTAATTGATCCACCACCGGTGGGTTTTGCTAATTAGACTGACGTTAATTAGCTGAATAATCAAGACTGTTGGTAGGGCACACGATCGTTTTCTCTCGGATAATTATGTATGATGGATTTCTACAATGATTATATGCCCTCTACATAAACGGCATATGTTACCATATTAACAAGCTAGAATTTAGACGATATTTGTAGCAGTCAAGCTAATTGACTCGCCAACGCAGCTAACGTTAGCAGATAAGTGGACAGTGTTGGTATTTGGTGTTGGAATGTTCGTGGACAGTTACATGATAAAAGTCAACATTCGTCTGTTATCATATATACTTTGTATGAAGTTGTGATTGTGTTATGTCAATAGCATTGGTCAATTATGCTGTTTATTATACGTGCCCTAAATTACAGTGCAGTCGACGACTTATTTATTTATTATTGTAAATCGTCAACACTGCAATGAGATTTCTCGTGGGGGGTTGCAACGTGTTGGCCATTTTTTTCCCCTTTCTTTGACAAGAAGCATGCATTTCTATATTTAAAGATCAGCATTATCTATTGCATGATCCAACTGAAGTCAGCACACTTTGAAAAAAATCCTTCAAGGTCAATATTTAGGCCATATGTTTTCCACTTGTTATTGTGCAATTTTAAGTTTTGTCTGATAACTCATTAATTGAAGGAACCATGTTCTAACGTTTAATATGTTAATTAGTAACTGCTGCAAGCTAAACATAGAAACTACACTAACAACTGGGTAACCACTTTAAACCGTATTAATTGAGTTGATCTATTTGAGAAATATATTTATTTGCATTTTGTTCAGATATTCTATGGGTTTATAATGTCTTTGTAATCACTGTAGCCTACATTGAATTCCCCCCTTTGCTGTACGGGATGTTTGGGATGTGTTGCATTTATCATCATAATAAAAGTGTCCACTACATTCATACATGAAGTAAAGGCGGTTGTTCTAACATAACATGATTTTACAAAAATATAACCCACTGAAATATTTAGTTGACATGTATAAATTACTTGTATAGTAATTTATTGAGGTTTAGGTTGATCTAAATTAAATGTGTGATCTATACATGCATGCATGCATTTAGATAAGCAGTAACAATGATCTGTGTGAGATTAGTTAATTACATGATATCCATGACGATACATGATTTATCATTATATTCCAAAGTTCTAATAAATGTGGGGTTTATGGTAACTTTGTGGTTATTACCAACAATATAAAATGTATGATGCATATGTCATTTCAGTAACTGCACTTTCTTATTGCAGGAGGAGGCAGGTGAGACTGTAAGCAGTGACAGTAACGGGGTGTCAATGTGGTTGTGTCCACTTTGTCAGCAAGGGCAGCCCGACAGAGACAGACTTTCTCTCCATCTGACAGGCAAACACAGTGTACTTCCTGCCTGCCTGGACAAATTACTGGATATTGTGAGTCACATCATGAAATGTTTCATATTTTTGTCTTGTGTAACAAGATTGTATAACAAAAAGAGTGAATAAATAAAGTATAAATAAATGAATGCTATCTATAAATAGGCCTATTTGGAACACAATCTTTTTTCTATAATCTTATTATAGCACAGAATGTAATTCGGTTTGTATTTCCGAGCAGTTTAATGTAAATCCTTCAGCTCGAGTTTGTTCTTATCAGACTACTCTCTACTTGTCTACTGTGTTTGTGGAGTAAGTTTGTTAAGTCAGACTAACATGTGTCCCCTTTCTGCAACCTTTGATAAGGCTGTCCAGACGCATTCCTCGGGTGAGGATGCTAAAGCCACAGTCCAGACAGGAGCTGCAGGTGACTTTAACCCTTTCTCTGCCATGGAACTTCCAACACCCTGCATATAGCTGTTAAACACAGAAAATACACAGTGATGGAACACTGAAAGTAATTGTTTATATCTCTGTTTTTAGATGCCTGTTTGGAACCCACCCTGGATGAAGAGTATTCCAAAAAAATTGCTGACGGTTCTCAAATGAGCGCAGGAGACAAAGACGCTGCCACCCTGGAAAAGGACATGGATGATGAAGTGGAGGGGATGCAAGACCCAGAGGCAGACGTGGGTGGTTTGGAGTCGGATCAGGAGAGTGCTGCTCAGTCCTCAAAAGTCTCTGGAGGTGCTGTCAGCAACGACAAGTCCACGGGTAAAAACGAAGCTGGAACTGAAAGCAACAGCAACCGTCCATTCAAGTGCAACGCATGTTTGGAGTCGTTTGCCACTAAAACAGCACTTAGTGTACATTACAACTCCACCACCCACATTCAGAGGATGAGAACTGGGTCTTCTAAGCAGGCTGGGGAAAATGATGCTTCAGGACCATATCCCTCCCGCCCTTACGTCTCCAACAAGCCCTACCAGTGTGCTGTGTGTCGAGTCTCATACAATCACGCCATCACGCTTGAGAGTCATTTGAAATCTGTGTTGCACCAAACGCGAAGCAGAAATGCTAACAATTCAGCCAACAAGACTGCTAGCAGTTCAAGCAGCAGCAGCAGCAACAACAGCAGCAGCAGCATAGTGCCCAATTTAGTTGTTGCCACCACGGGCAATGCCACACAGTTAGTAAACACTACCACCAGCAATTGCATCACCCAGCCCAGCCTGACTGCATCTGCAGCCACAACCAAAGATGGAGAGCAAATTCAGCCAGCACCTTCGCTCCTCACCTCTCCCGTGGCCTCGGCTCAGGCAGTCTCTGCCTTCCTCACTCTCCTGACCTCCAGTCCCAACTCCATCCCGCATTCCATCCTCCCCTCTCTGTTTGCCACCGGAGCGGGCGCCACACCCGGGACGGCGGCAGGCCCCCAGCTCGTCCCCCAGGCACAGGTGCTTATGCCGCTGATTCTGAATGGGCTGCAGACCCAGAACCCGCAGAGTCCAAGCCCCGAACTGTCCCAGTCTCTCCCTGTGCTGGGTCTCTCGGCCGCACAGCAAGCTCTTCTTGCCCAAAGACTCAGTGGTTTACAAAGTCAGTGGTCATCTGTTGGACTTCAGGCCTCCGTACAGCCTGATGCAGAGGATTCAGAGGGAGCAGAGAAAACAAGTGGCTTACAAAGACCCTGTGAGCAGATAAAAATCGAGCCAAAAGAGGAGTCGTTGCCACTAAAGCTGGACATTAAATGTGAGGTTAAGTCAGAAAGGGTAGTGGAAAGTGAGGGTCTGAAAAAAGAGTGTAAAGAGGAGGAGCAGGGTAAAGTGAGCGCCACTGAACTGAGCAGCGCCTTAAAAACCGAGGACAACAGGGTCGAGGATGGTGTGGAGCACATGGAGAAAGGTCAGGAGAGTGACACTGATGAAGAGAGCACAATGGAACGGGAGAGTGCAGAGTCTGATACAAAGAAGTTGCCTTGCACAAATGTAACAAATTCTCTGGCAGCTCCCAGCCAGTCTCTCCTTAGTGATGGCACATTGTCTGACCTTGAGCAGGCCCAGTGCTATACTCCTAAACACAGACAGACAGTAAACAGCACTGGGATCAAGTCACGCCCCTTAAATGCCTCCCTTGCCTTAGGCCGGTCAGGCCTCGGTTGCTCCAAGTCTAGGCCTCCCTTTTCTCCAGGAGCCCCTGTGCTTTCTGAGTTCCAGTACCAGGTTTTGTTGGCCTTTCTGGAGTCTAGAAGCGAGGCAGATGCTGCAAGCCCCCCACGAGAGGACTGTGAAGCACTTGGGAGGGAGGTCGGGCTCACAGAAGAGGAGGTCCGCAAATGGTTAGAAGACGCCCATCAAGCCAAAGAGAGGCAGAAAGCTGGAGAACTTAGGAGAACGGATGGGAGAGATTATGACCAGGACGATGATGAAGAAAGCGCACTTACAATTGATGAGAGTCCAGTCAGGTCTGCAGCCCACGCCATCGACTTGTCCAGTGGGGGAGACAGACGGAGGGAGAAGGAGCGGGAAAGTCAGGGTGACTCCTGCTTGACCTCTGATTCTGAGAACGAGGAGGTTTACACCTCTGTCATTGTGACAGACGAGGAAAGCCAGGCTAGCTCCATGAGAGAGGAGCCAAGCAGTCCCGCTAAAGAAGCACCACAGAGAGAGCAAGTTGGGGAGAAGAGCTCAGGTGGGGGAAAGGTACTCCGGTCCACTACGGTTTTCCTTTCTGATGCTGAAGATGACGACGAGGAGGAAGAGGGTGGGAGCCACGTGGGGAAAAGGAAAAGGAGGAAAAGAGATCCTGATGGAGAGGACGTGGAGGCCAAGAGGGATCGACTGGATCCCGACCTGGATCTGGAGTTGGAAGCTCAGGCTGATCCCCCCACTCCCCTCTCGGTTTCCATTGACCAGAGAGGCCTCCCCAGTAGTATTCTCCATTCGCTGCCTCTCTCCCTCTCTCTCGCCCCATTCTCCACGCAGTTGTTCAGTCCATATGTTCTCTCGCTGCCCTCGTCCGTGGTCGGGGTTGGAGTGGCAGAGGGCGACGGTGGCAAGGTGGCGGCCTTTCCAAATGCCCAGACCATCGCTCACTGCTCAGCTGCATTCTCAGAAGCTCTCAATTCACATTCTTTGTCCTCCCACTCACAGCATGCTCAGTATATGTCTAATGGCGGGGACTGTGAGACCGCATTGGACCTCAGCATGGGAAAGAACCATAGCTCCACAAAGGCTTCCACATCTGTCAGTGTGGCTGATAAGACCGCGGCACAAAAAGGACGCTTGTTGGACGGACTCGGGCTCAGGCCGGCAGCGGTTGGGGTTCCAAGCGAAGGCGGTCTTATTGTTCTCCAAGTGAAGCCAGACTCTGCTATCGCTATTCCGGCTGCCAACAACAGCAACTTCATCAACCACAATAACTTGGCGAAGACCAACACTGTGCTAATGAGGGCTGCCCAGAGAGAGCCGACGTCCACAATTGACCGAGAGAAAGACAAAGAAAGAGAGAAGGAGAAAGAGCAGAGGAGGCCCAAGGCGAGACGGTTCAAAGACATGAGGAGATCCAGAACCATTATTCAGGCGAACAGCTCGATGTGCTTTACGGCTGTTACTTCAAAGACCCAAACCCAGGAAAGCACGAATTTGAACAAATCTCCGAGTGGGTACATCTTCCAAAGAAAGTGGTACAGATCTGGTTTCAGAACATGCGAGCCAGAGAAAGGAAAGGGGAGGTGCGTTTCATTAGCGATGGCACTCTGGCAGCCGTGGGCAAGCCACTCATTAAGTTCACATGGCCCCTGACGCAGCCCATCTTCTCGAGCTCCCCTAAAAATAGCACCAACTCCAACTCCACTGCTGGAGCCACATCTGTAAATATTCACCCTAAAGCAATACCAGGTAAAGAGGATAAGGTGTCTGTGAACCAGGGGGCTAACAGACCAAAAGAAGGTGCATCTGCTTCAGCCGTTACTAGTGGCGGAGGAACATTAGTAGTGCCCAAGACTAAAACTGACCCACAAACGCCTGTTACAATGGTCAAAATTGCCCCCAAAGCCATTCATCCTGCAATCCAAATGTCAGCCAAGGATAGCACTCCTACTTCATCCTCTCCATCTCAGAAACCTAACCCTGAAGAGGAACATGACAATCCAGAACAGGGGGCGGAAACAGATCGGGACAGCCCCGGACCCAGGCCAGGAGCCGCTAACCGCGCGGCAGCACCCAAGTCATCCACAGCACCTGCCAGCACTGGGTCTGAGAAAGCCATAGGTGAGTCCCAGCAACACAATGGGCTCAATTATTGGACCCCCAAAAGCCCCTTCAAGATCAACACTTTGTCACGCGAGCAGTTGGGACTCTCTACATTTTGTACTCGCAATCTTAACCCCACCACGTCACGGAACCCCACACCCACCCCAGCACCACGGAACCCCACCACTACCACACCACAACGAAACCCCCCCTCTACCCCAGCGCGGATTCCCCCGTCTACCACAGCAATTGTCACTTCCACCTCCACGCCCACCGTTGCAAAGTCCAGCCAAAGGGATGTTGGATTTCTGACACACTCCACACCAAGGCGACCACGCACACACCTTACTTGTCTCCAGCTGTCCATTCTGCAGTCGTGCTACGAGACGTGCGCTCATCCCAACGCACTCGAATGTGAGGCTGTCGGAACTGAGCTGGGGTTGCCCCTCAAAGTTGTGCAAATCTGGTTCCAAAATACGCGGGCCAAGGAAAAGAGATGGAGGCTTCAGCAGGAAAAGCTGGTAAGTCCTGTGGGCACAATTTGCAGATGTGATCTCTGATTCATATGTGTAACTGTCACTGTATAGTTGTTTATAAAGTTGCTTACTGTGTATAACTGTAAAAAAAATATAACCACATTGTTTATAATCACCTAAATTGTTTTATGTATCCTACTACTTCTAGTCTCCAAGTTCAGACCCCTCTAAGAAGGTCGAAATCAGCGCAGCCAGCTACCTGCAGTATAATGCTCTAAGAGCCAACCGTCCCATCCTCCCCAAACCGGTTCAGCTGACAGTCGTGGAGCCCTCACAGCCGCCAGGCGTGGGACAGCCAGCAGGCCGTGAGACCCTTCGGGGCCGCTGCGAAGCCTGCAACGCGACGTTCGAGTCCAGAGCGGCTGCACGCGCACACGTTTTCTCCCCACGCCATCTCGCCACACTTAGAACCACTAACTTTGGCCAACCAGCAGCGCTTCTCAACAATGGCTCTAGCACCGGGGGAGCGGGTTCTAATGCGAGTGTTGCAGCCGTGTCTTCGACCCCATCGCCAGCCAGCAGCACCACCAGCTAAGGTCTAGACCTAGTCTAAGCAAAAAGACATTGGACGCATTAAGACCTTGAGCTTTTAATAGACTTGAAATGGGTGCTGGTCTTTCAAGCAAACCTTCTTTGTGTCTCCAATACCGAAGGGGCCCCCAAATTGCTCACCATCCTTTTCCCTCTCTCTTTCTGGTCTTCTGCTGGGTGTGAACTCAAGATGATTTTAATCCAACAGGGCTCATTCGGTTACGTTTTACCCCACATGACTTTACCTAAAGTAATTACATGACCACATCATCTTGACCTTAGCTCAGGATTTTGTGGTTGTGGTCATTACCCATCGTGTTTAGAGATGTGTTGATTCTGAATTTCACAGTTGTAACGTGTGTTCATGGACCATATATTTAGGCAGGTGTGCCTCTTAATGGGATATGTTCTCATTTCAAAGAGTTGAAATATGAACTTGGTACTATCATCTTTTGAGATGGCATCCTCAAAACTTATTACAACTTTTACTTTTGTCAAAGTATGCCTCCATATGTCCCTTCGTATGTATGTTTTCCTGTCAATGTCTACAGTGGTTTTCCCATAAGTAGGTGGTTAGATGAGGATTTTTCCCCCCAGTCAAATGATCAGAAACCTGTGATGAGGTATGTGTTGGACAGGTGTTTCCATTTTAGTGGTAGGGTGGGGAAGGAAAGCCTTTGGCCAGAATGGATGAAACACTGGTTGACTGATATGAAGGTTCATTTGGAATTTCAGGAGAAATTAGAGAGACTGCTTGGAAATCTGGAAGTGCTGTTACAATGGCTTCCATCAGGAAGCAGACATTTTGAATCGGAGTCACAATGACAATCTGAGAGAGAGAGAGAGAGAATAGATATAGACTAATAAAATCAGATACTTTTCATATAGCACTTTGGTTGTTTAAGTGAGAGAGACTAAGCTTTTAAAATGAAATTGCTGCGCAAAATACATGTTGCATAACAAATATTTTACTGTAATCAGATACTATACCTGCTTTGTGGTCCTCCTACTGACCTAAATCACCAGTAATAAACAGGAACACATTTTTAAGATCAGCTAAAAAGACTATATACGGTATAACAGTCATCCAGTTTTTTATTTGCTCTTAAGATAAGTAAAAAAATGTTTTTAATTAAGTTAATATACAGAAATTGAGTTGATGTACAATAATGTATCCCAAATGAGATCACTCTCAGAAATCAGTTGGTATTGACAAGAAAGTACAGGGTCTGTCATTTGCGTAGGTATATATTTTTCATTCATTGTCTTGATGCATTGTATGCTCTTGCAAAGTTTTCTGTTTTCTGCAGTCATGCAGTTCTGGATAACCAGCAAGAAGAGGGTATGGTGTTAATGTTAAGGTGTCCCTTTACTGTTATGGACTTTCACAAATCAGTATATTGTTATTTGGATGGATGGAGCAAAAAGGAAGTGCCGTTTGAAGGACATAAAATACTAAAGATGTTTTTTTCTTTTTAAGTTGTATATTGTTATTATTAATAATGCTATTAATAGTTTAACAAAATGCAAAGTTAAAAAATTAAAACTTTTTTAAAGAATTCTATTATGAAAAAAAAAAAGATATTCCAAAGTTATTCTTCCTTTGCTGTCTGTCATTAAAAAACCAAAAAGCAATCTTGAGGTTGACAGAGAGCGGAAGAGACACTCTTAATGCAAACTGTACAGGAACTCTCAAAACCTTGACACTTTGAGCTAGTCCAAGATTTTACGCATGAGCTACAGATGATGAATGCATTTCAGCCAACACAACATGGGGCACTTGATTGTGTATTCAACGACTAGATGCTTTTAATATACTCTTGTTAATTGCTTATACTTTTGTAACACGTTGTGTTGAGCTGTAGCTCATGCACACAAAACATGGACTGGGTTGCAGTGCTATACGCTACAGAAATGGGAACACGCAGTGTTGCACTGTTCAAAGTAGATAGGTGGTTTGTTTCTTTTTTATTCTAATCATTTTTCATCACTTGATTATCACTTGTTAACTGTACTACTATTGCCATTTATTCATCACTGTTTTGATTACTATTGATTCATGACGGTTTTAATTGCATCTCTTAACCTGTGAGATGGCATTGGTATGAATATTGAACAATAATGGTGGCAGTGTTGTTTAAACTTATTAGATTTTTTGATTAAGCTTGTTTTCTTTTCTTTCCTCACTCTTGTACCTTCATTTTGTGTTGATTCCCATTCTGTTTTCTTACACAGAAGTGAAATAAAAAAAAAAACAATTGAACTTAATGTTTGGTATCTGTTAAATTGACAGGTGGACCTTTTTTGTAGAATTTTCCATTTTGTTAAGTAACCACATTTCTTCTTCCAGAATTACCCAAGTTACACAAATACTTAGGGTTAAAGTAACACAGTGTAGCTCTTTTACCTTTAAAAAATGGCTTCAAACTCATTTTGCTACGCTGATACTGGAATTTCTGACAACGCCAATGTGTTCCTGGAATGCCTGGTATTGCACTACATAACAGTTGTAGACAGTACATTGAAAAATTGACAGAAATGGGTACAGACAGAAACTGAGAGTAACTTTGTGTTACTTTAGATAAAAAAAAAATGACTAATGTTAATTTACAGTAATGTCCACATATTTACATTTTCTCATTTGTCATAAATAAATGTTTGATCACTTAGTTTAAGTTAGTTATACCAGTAATGGTTTTCACTTCAGAAAAATGTGTAACATGTACTTGACTTTTATCATTAGAGCTGTTTGAGATGATTAAGCCCGAACCCAAAATGTGTTTAAGATGCCTGCTCATCTGAACCACCAATATCACACTGGGGCCTCTCTACCACCACAATTGAGCAATTCTTCTGACCACTCCATTGCCCTTACCTCCTATTACAATAGAGCAGTAGTTACTATGCAGTAGTTTACCACTGGTGATGCATAAACCACAGTACTGGTAATTTAGTTTTACCACATGTTTGTGCACCTTCTTGTCTAAAAATGATCTGTCAGCTGATGTCCCCATGCATGTGCTGGCTCTACTGCAACCAAAGTATGCACTGATATCATGATCCCGGGGTCCTGCTGTCTCTGACATCGTCTCTGCTGATGCCTGCCCATCTGTCTGTCTGGCACAGTCTGTCTATGCCGGCGTCACCTCGGACACCTGATACAGTAGCGTCTCAGTGACCTGCCCTGCCCCATTTCAGCAGCAGGGTCTGGTGCTATGTTGTAGGAGGATATCGCATAGCAAACATGTGTTCCTTGGGTATGTAAGGAGATGCACATTAAATGGTTATTTTTTTGTGTATCTTTATAGAGGGTTACATTTAAGGACATTGTTTTTTATTTTCCCTTCCTGCCCATAGAGGGGACATTTAAGGATATGGGGAACCTCACTTGTCTGACATGTTGGGGGGCTAGTAGTAGTTTCTGGTGGAAGTTATGACAATCTTCAAATTACTATAAAGAATGTGCTCAGTGACATTAAGGACATTATTATAATTTTCTACCATATAATATGAGTTTTAACACATGCTTACCACATTACTCCATGGATACAGATGCTCTGCAACCCAGCAACCATGCAAAGAACTGATGGGGCTTTTTTTCACTGCATGCCCAGAAACATAAGATGCTTACTATATAGCACATTGCGCCATTATGCATGAAATGCTGAAACCTATATGCTATATTGGTTAGTCTTTCGTTCCATTTTCCTGCATGGGTATCAGATTGTTGTCTGGTGATATACTTGTTTACTACGCCTACTTAAGAGCAAACAAGACATAAAGCTTTGACACCCCTGTTTTAACCTCACAACAGACTAAATGTCTTCATGGCAGCCTTCTTCCCAACATGGCAATATTAGTGTATAATACTGGCTTCAATAGGGAATGTCAGGTTTTACAGCCTATGAAGTTCAAGCCATTGAAATCCATCCCCAGAACACCTAAAGATGTACATGTAGGTTACACTTCTCAATGTATCAACAATGTTTAAACGAGTGCTTTTTTAAAATTACAGCAAATAAAAATGTGAGTGGGTCTTAGTCATGGTGTGTCCAGTTTGTTTTTTTCCCAAATAATTAAAAAATGTCCTATTATATATTTTCTACTCATGTAGAGGCTGTTTTTGAGGCTATTCAACAGCATTCAGATTAACATTTCAGTTTCACATCACTTCACTATACTAGTCACATATAAATATATATATGTTTGTGTCTGGTCTATTAATCTTTAAGAATTAATCAGCTTATATATTCGAATCGATACCAGTTTTTAACTGTAGTGTCTGGGAGTAGAGATGAAGTGCTGACACTCTCCCATCCACATTAGGCCAAATTTACGACATACACGTAGACAGGCTTCCACTCTGCCCTCATCTGAATGACGCTACCGTCGTCGAATTGTAGTTTGAATTGTAAAACCACATTAGCCAGAGGACAGAAATGCCCTGCCATAGAACCAATCGCTACCCTCAAATCATGGTGGAGGCGTGTCTTCAATGTGCAAGTGACGAATAAGCAATCAATGTGTCGCCCGCAGTGATCTGAAACCCCACCCCCGGCATCCATTTCTGTTCTGGAAGACACGGTGCTCGCGAAGAAAATCGTTGCTTTTAAATTTTATTTTAATGTAATTCTCCTACAATCTGGACTCTGTCTTACGAACATTATTAAGAAAAACCAGCCGGTCTGAGTCGTCACATTTTTCTGTCTGAGAAATCGTACAGGCTTTTCAATCGAGGCGGGCCTTTATTCCCCATTTTAACTTTCCTGAGCGGCGTTTTCCGCCGTTTTTTTTTCGCTAGCCCCACTCACTATCCCCTCCGTGTGAGTAGGGGCCTGTAGTGTAGCCACGAGGCGTGTTGGACCAGCGGGAATCGGGCGATGGCGGAGTTTGGTAACGGATTGGCGGAGGAATCTCTGCTGGACTCAGATCCAGGACACCCAGAACTTGAAGACCCAGGTGTCGGCGACGAAGAGCCAGGATTAGAAGAGGGAGAGGCCGCTATTGAGGACCCGGTGAGTGAAGGGCACATAACGTTAACGTTAAATACGCCTAGCTGCTAGCTGTATGGCGTGCGTGTTGTTGGAAGTCAGTGTATCATAATTGAACACAACATTTGGATTTTTCCCAAGGTGACTAAATGCTAAAGCCTACACACAATTAAACTCGTGCTACACACCATGTAACTGCTACCGCCGGGTTGCGTTATCCGCCATTGTGGCTCACGCAGTGCAGCAGAATCGGATGGTGACATGCGTGGTGTTGGCGGCCATGTTGGCGCAGCGTTGGTTGTGGTTCCCTGCGCCAGAGCTGTCGACCTAGTGGGGAAAAAAATCTTCGTCGCAAAAATGCGAGACGGAGATGTAAGAGACAGGGGCGAGGATAGGACAGGCCGCCATTAGCAGCAGTGTGAGTCTATCCGCCGAGAAGGAAAGAGTTGACGGTAAACACGCCTCCTTTCTTATTCGAATTGGGTCTGTTTTCAGCAGCTTTTCAGTGTGGTGCTAGGAAAGACTTGTTCTTACATTGTCAACTTTTTGGAAAGATATGGCCATTGTCAGTCGTTAGCAAGGTAGCTAACATGTTTCGCAAAGCGAATGTAAACGGTATGCGGCACTGACATCAGTGAATAGAGTTAATGTTGAGCTTTGCAAGCGGGTTAATAGTTATGGTGATGCGACTATCACTGGTAACGTTAACGTTAGCCACAAATGGCCTTCTTGTTAGCTGCTAAGGGACATTGTGAGATGGCCGGCAAGTTGGATAAAGTGGCTTAATCTCGGAGGTGGAATGGCAGATTTAAACCTATTAAATAATTGTGATGCTGGATAGCGAGACAAGCTGCTACTTAATGTAACGTTAGTTGTTTCCAGCAACGGGTAAGTCATAGAAACTCTTATTACCCTGACGTTAGACCACTAGATAATGCAATTAAATGTGTATGTGTGTGTGTGTATATATATATATATATATATATATATATATATATATATATATATATATATATATATATATATATATATATATATATATATATATATATATATATATATATATGTATGTGTGTGTGTATATATATGTGTTTCTTATTTTTATAGAATGCTTTTGATGCATCTTAACATGCATTTACTTAGCCTGCAAGGTAATATCATTTGAAGATTTGTTTTAATCCACGAATGTGTTTGGCGTGTGTATGGTGTAGCTAGCTCAAGATCTGTGCTCACAAGACATGGGGTGCGGTACTCCAGAGGATGCATCTCTTTCCCTTGCAGAACGTTGTCTTTCTTCGGAAGGTGTTTGTTAAACAAATTTAGTATGATTTCGTCGTGTTTCAGGTGCTGACAAAGGCAGACGATTTACATTCATTTTAGTGATATAGGTGTTATGCTATGTCCCTTAAAAATCAGCTGTGAATTGAATTAGTAACTCCTTTATGTGGCATCGTGAAGACCTGGACTGGATTCAATTGTGATAAGAGAGGGCATCACATGCGAGTCGATTTAGGATGGAGCTGGAGCGGCTCTCGTTGCCCTGCAATGCAGCAGAGATGGGAGGGCAGGCTCGTGTGTGTGTGTGTGTGTGTGTGTGTGTGTGTGTGTGCGCGCGCGGGCGTGTGCGTGTGTGCGAGAGAGAGAAACTGTATGTGTTCGTGTGAGAGGATGCCACCGTGCATGCAGACAGGCATGTCGGTAGTGTCCACGACAGTGGCACTGCAGCAGCGACGGGGGCGTCTTTGCTGAGTGGACAGTCTGAAGTTGAATGGTTAATGGACATGCCTCTGAAAGACCTCGGCCCATCGTGTCTGTACGTGCATGCCTTCAGTTTGCCCGTGGTAGCTGCTGGAACGGGGTCAAACGGGGCTGCAGCCGCTTGTGGCGTAATGCCCCGACGTTACTGAGATGAATGTGCCAGCATCCAGCTAGTCTTCCCATCTCCACTATGGAGAATCGTCTAGCTTATTTGTCGATGTGATGTGTTAGTTTTATGCACTTTTATGATTTAGAAATTATACACAAAATACAATTTGAATTTATGTAATTTGGATAGGGTGTTGATTAAGAGGAAATTGAGGAATTCATCAGTGGTTAACATTGGTGTGTAGTGTATTCTGTGTGTGTGTGTGTGTGTGTGTGTGTGTGTGTGTTAATTTGTTTTTGCTTCTGTCCCATCTTCTTTTCTGTCTACCCCACTATGGACTGTAGGAACTGGAGGCGATCAAAGCCCGGGTGCGAGAGATGGAGGAGGAAGCGGAGAAGTTGAAGGAGCTACAGAACGAGGTGGAGAAACAGATGAACCTGAGCCCTCCACCCAGTGAGTGTGTGTGTGGGGGGGGGGGGGGGTGAGATGACAAGAAACGAGCAGGAGAACAGCAAGTGTCGTGCAGCTCAAGGAGAGCACTGCAGTCAATTCACTGCACTTGCATCAAAGACGGTATCATGTACCAGTTGCATCTAGCAGAGGGAGACAGAAACCACTATGGTCCTGTTTGGCATCCCGGGTATCTGTTCAGATGAGGCATCCGTTCAGCCTTATAAGCTCTTATGTCAAACAGGCTTGTAGTCACTTACCAGGTATTTGTGTTTAAAATATGAACCTTTGCATTTTTCAGCTCTCCTTATGTTCCACAAATCTGAAATATGAGTACCTCCTCAACTTTACAAGTAATTGGCTGTCGGGCGCTTACCTTTTTTACAGTATGTTGTTCGATGCTGAACATAATTTTATTGTCCTAGTACCTTTGCAATCACGGTCGAGCCCAAATTAGTGTATCGTATCTTGTGGATGGTGTTTGTCTTGAATTGCATCTATTGTAGAATTCTCACACAAGTATTCTCCAGCTTGTGTTCAGATGCCATGTGTTAAAAGAAGATGTATGCTGTGTATGAGCATACATCTCTAAATAACGATGTGGTCCCAACGGCTAAATAACGATGTGGTCCTTTCTCCAGCTGGTCCTGTCATCATGTCCATTGAAGAGAAGATGGAGGCAGATGGGAGGTCAATCTACGTCGGAAACGTAAGTGTGTATTTTGTGCTTTCAGTACTGTTCAGGACACATGGGAATCGTTTGATTGGTTCTCCATCTTCAGTTTATGCAGGGTATTAATAACCAATAACTAATAAATGAATTACCAACCCACGCAGGTGATGCCAACTGATTTGTTTGGGTCCATTAATATAAGTAAATAGTCATTCATTGCATTTGAAAGACAGTGTGTATTCTTTGTTGTCTTTTATGTACCAGTACAGTCAAATATGAAATGACTAAAAAAATGCATTAAAATTATTCTACTTCCTGTGCGGTTTTGGTTTGAGTGACCTCACTTCCTCCCTCTGTCCACCAGGTGGACTATGGTGCCACTGCAGAGGAGCTTGAGGCTCACTTCCATGGCTGCGGCTCCGTAAACAGAGTCACTATCCTGTGTGACAAGTACACAGGCCACCCCAAAGGGTATTACGCCACTGTTGTGGTTTCTCTGCTATTTTCTCACTAAGGATGTAGGAATGTTTGAGATCCAAGTGTAAATCAGAATGTTATTCACCAAGCCCTATATGTTCACAAAGTTACAAAGGAACTTGCTACATGTTTGCTACATTTGTTATGTGTAAAGCCTGTCTTTATGTAGATATCAATGTTGTCAGCTGCAAGAGAATGTGACTGGTCCTACATCAGGAAGGGAGTGGCTAATCAGACGCATGCATTTAATTAAAAAATGATAATCTAAAATCTATTTGAGCTATAATCACATGTGGACATGCAAGGACATCATATTGATTGACTTTGCCACACAGCATTTTTTTTTTAAATCTAGTTTAGCAGGTTCGTCCCAGCATGTAGCTTTACAGTGGATTAATATAAATCTATTTATGTAGATTTACATTTCACAAATGACTGGTTTAAGACCGCTGAGTGGGCTGACCTTTCTTCAATAAGGTTGTGTGGTAGTTAGTCATGTGGTATAGCTGTTCTCTTGTCCTACTTGAATAATGCAAAGCTTCCTCCTTTGGGCTAGTTTGGCATCTAATTGTAACAGTTTTTGTCTAAAGCAGACAGACGGTGTCAGGAAGGCTAGTTGTCCCCTGGAGTTGTCCTAAAAAGCAGGAGGAGTAGCTATGTAGGTCAGCACTGGGCCTAATGGCCTTTGGACATCTCTCTTTATTACAGTTCAGTGAGTTTGGGGAGCCTATCTGACGGTGGCAGAAATGCACATGAGATGAGGAAGCTGTGGCACAGGAGGACCCTATTTGGGTCCTGTGGGGGACAAGGTTCGGGTCTGACCCATGGTCGTTTCCTGCTCTTGTCCCATCTCTCTTCCGCTTGCTTCCTTGTCAGTCTTCGCTGTCCTATCTGAATAAAGGGGGGGGGGGGACAAAATATACTTTTAAAAGGATTGCATTTAGTATGGGGAGTACAACAGTAATATGCAACTGTAGGTTTAAAGAACAATACCCCAGCAACAATGAAGTAGTCAATTGTGCTCTTCCATCCTTCCAATAAATGTGGTGGAAAAACTGTTGATATGATCATACATTAGGCATCCATTTCATTACCTGAGATATTGACTTTAAAAAGAGTCTTTCAATGAGTATTGATTTTTGTGCGTGCGGTCTGGTTACAGGTTTGCGTACATCGAGTTTGCAGATAAGGAGTCTGTGAGGACAGCCATGGCACTAGACGAATCCCTCTTCAGAGGACGACAGATTAAGGTGAGTGTTGAGCGCTCTGTCTCCCTCTTGGAAGTGATTTCTCCTACTCAAACATCAAGTAGATTATCTTCGTACGCAATCATATTATCGGACTGCCTGAAGGATGACTACCTTTTCAATGACCCCATGCTTGTATGTACACTGCCCAGGATCATTATGACTACTTTGGATACAAGGTTGGTTTCATTGAAATTCTTATGGAAATAAAAAACAGGCCTGCACATTAAAGCCAGTTGTGGAATTTGTTTGGGCCATTATAAATCCTCCGCTATTGAATTTGCAATCAATCATTCTTGAGATGTAACGCAAAAACTAAATTAATTTCAGTCGGCTCCATTTGCATTCAGTCGGCCCCAATGGCAATACCTTGCTCAATGTACAGAATGCATATTGTGTCCCAATGAGTCTAGTTCTGCTCCCATCTTGCTGTATACATGGTAGTGTCAAGAATATTTTTAGGTACTTCCTTTGAAGAGCTTATTTTAAGAGTAGCTCACAGTTTTTCTTCCTTTGGGCAGGTCGGCGCCAAGAGAACAAACCGACCAGGAATCAGCACCACAGACCGCGGGTTCCCCCGTGCTCGGTTCCGCTCGCGGGTCAACTTCTCATCCAGGTCACGCTACTACAGCGGCTACACGCCACCCAGAGGCAGAGGACGGGCCTTCAGGTGAGAGCGGACGGCCAGTTCCACTTTCTCTCTGTCACACACACACACACACACACACACACACACACACACACACAAGGAAAGAGAGGAGGTGTAGTGAGATGAAGATTGAATTAAGTCTGAGCATTGCTTAAGAAAAGAGTAAAAGATGATTCAGGTCGGATGAACCCTAAGGATGGCGATTGGGTCTTTGAGTGAGAGAAGCATTAATGACACACCAGGAAGAGAGTATTTTAAGGGGATGGTGTGTCTGGAGTAGGCATTGTTACTGCAGCAGGTCCTGATCTTCAGTCAGACTCCAGACAGATAAGATGGGTTTAAACCAGAGTTCACGACTTCTCCAGGGAAGGTAGAAGCAACTGTGTCTGGTTGTGGTTTTGGCTAAACTCTCTTGGCTGGTAGTAATTTTGAAGACGTGTGTTAAACTCTGTAACTAGGGTAGAGTGTAGTGTACACACAGCAGGACCTGCTCTAGATTTTTACTCCAGCCTGGCAGGTGCTTGCTTTATATAGGGGCTTGCATGTGATGGCTGTGTTAAAGTCTGGTCATTCAGGACTATTATAGAGCAGGGCAGTTCTATTCTCTTCCAGCTAACTGCTGACCAATTGCACTCTCCAAACAAAATGTTATGAAGGACTGTTTTTGCTGAACAGTAAGTCTGCTACTCTTTGGTCAAACCAATAGGCTGAAGTCGAATGGCATTGGAGACTGCAAAGGATGGCCTGTAATGGTGATATGATGGATGTGTTTGGCTGTACACGGCAGGTCTTGTTGTCTCATTGTTATTGCTGGTAAATGAGTTGTTAACGTTGATGTAGTTCTAGGATATTGTACTCTGCTGTGATTTGAGCTGCCCTTGTTCTCTGAGCTGGTGTGGGCCTGTGAATGATACTAGTGGCAGCTGTAGTCAGGTAGTTGAGAGAGGAGCCTGCAGGGGGGTGGGCGACCTTCAATAGTTATGTTTGTGCACAGTAGTGAAGTCAGTCGCTTGCATGTAAATCTGTAGAGTGCCCTCATTCTTGTGCAAGTGTTTTCTCCAACTGAAATATCAGGGGCAAACAAAGCATTGCGAAAATGGAAGCTTAGACATGGCTGGAGAACAATCACTATATTGGCTAAGCTGAATGCCCAGGTCATTACTGCCGTTGAATCCACTCGGCCAGGTTGGGATCCACAGTAGTGCAGTGGTGTATACTGTTTAGTTCTGCAGCCTGTTTCACCTGAAGCATTGACTGGTCATGAGAAGGAATGCACCGATATATCGGCCTTGTTGACTGATATTGGCATTACAAATTTATAAGATTTACTGATGGCCGTGTTTATCTGTTAGGTTGCATCAATGCTGCATTTGGAAAATCTTGTGCTATGAAGGCCTGAACGATTTGAAAATGGTTCAGCTTTTTTTAATGAATGTTAAAAAAAAAAAAAATCAGTATCTGTTATTGACATCGGCCCAGAATTTCACAATCGGTGCATCCCTAGTGATGGGGGGGGCGAGGCCCTTCACTCTTGCTGATGCTTATTGGTTGTCCTGGCCCTGTTGAGTCCTTGTGTGATTGACTGGGCCATTGATGGGATTGGCAAAAGGAGCTGAGTGCATGCCTTGTTTGTTGGTCTTCTCTGGTTGCCTTTTAACGTTTAACTGAGTTAAAACATCATTTGATGAAAATGGAGTTGGAGATTTTGTAAATTCTGTGTCGGTCTGTGGTAGTTGTTTCGCCTAAGTAAGAGAAAGATCAGACCCTGTGCTGTTATGATCATGTATCAGTCTGTACAAAAGTGTTCTTCTTACAGAGGTTGTTTGGACAAAAATGTGGCTGAGACTTAATCACTTAACCGCCCCCTAACTGTTAGTGCTAAGTGAGGAAGACATGCTCACAATACAGATACACAAAACAAACGTGTACGTATATATACACACGATCTGTAACCTCCTGCCTTCCCCTACCCCCACCCATGCGTGCTCTCTTGTTTTTATTTATTGCTGCTTTTGTTTGTTTATCAATTCATTTAGTTTGGTTGAGAGAAATACTTCAACGTAGGTGTTTGCATGCATGCAACACACATACACAGCATACGTTGCAAACACCATCACCATACAGATCATCTCCTAGTCATCGCCTCATATGTTCTGAACCCTGGCACGGGTGTGAGAGGTACCGAGCAGGCCGTCGAGTCTGTTTTTGCCTGGAGTGAGTGGGAACATTTCTTGAAAAACCCACAGCAATCTGGCCTTTTAACAGAAAAACTCTAAGCTTGGACATCAAGTAAGCTTTGCTGAGCTAAAATGTTGTTTTCGCCCAGCTGTTATTGATTATACTGGGTGGTTAAAGATCCAGTGTTCATTAACTGCATTTAATGAATGGAAGGGAAAAAAAACCCCTTGTCATCACAAATTGATTCAAGCTCAGTGTCAGTCACATATCAGTGCCTGGTTGCACTGTTGGCATCAAAAGTCTGGAACGATCAATTCTTAGACCTTTTGAAACAAAGCACTCTGGATGGTGACCAGCATTCATCGGCCCACAACGACCGCTCACACAACCCTGCTTTTTTAGTTAATTTATTATTTTATTTCTTAATTTGAGTTATAGCCATAAAGACACACACTGAACATGCAATTCAGTGCCCAGAGTTTATGCTGCAAGCTGCAGCCTTGGGCACGCAGGGGCTCACCAGAGGGCACGCGAAGTCCACTAAAGTCCATGTGACTTTCTCCTGACCAATCACAAACAGAATGGAGGGTTCATTCCTGCAGCCTGATGTTGACCTCTGACACTGATCTATTTGGCCTATCTGACCTCTGGTGTCAGCTCCAGCTTTGAGCCCTGACATTTTAGGGAGTGCTGGAGTATTATACTTGAACAGTTGAGGGGGGGGGTTGTGAATGCCAAGCAAGCTGTGTTGGTTTTGTGTTATGTATGGCTGTTGGAATGGATGTCCATGTAGTGTTGTATTATATGTGTGTATCTGTGTGTTTGTGGAGCCAGCAAGTTGTTTGAAGATTTCAGACTAGTTGAATGCATGCAGATATGTGTGTATGTTAAAAAACGAGATGTGCTTGGGTCTTAGCTGTATTGATCTGTCAAGAGTCTGGCCCATGCCGTGTGTCTGTGCGTGCGTGTGTGTGTGTTTACAAATTGGGCAGTGATGTGATTTGCATTAAGTAGCATTTGTGTATGGACATGTGGAACATGAGTGCTTTATGTTAAGGTTTGTTAAGGCTTCTCGTGTAGTTTGTGTTTGCAGTTTTTGCCCAAAAGTCTTGGATGTGTTGCGTGCGACTGTGTGGGTGTGCATGCGCGCTTGCGTGTGTGTCTGTACTTGTGGGGCAGTTGATGTCTGTTCCAGGGATTTCTCCCTACAGAGACCACAGGAGCCGCCCTTACACAGAGAGAGAGAGAAAGAGGGAGAGAGAGTGCCTTCACTGCCCCACCCCCCTCCCTGTCCCCTAACACAGGCGCACACTAATCAGTTGTAGCTGCGCGCACATACACACACACACACATCACATAGTGATTTAATGTTGGGAGAAACTCTTTCAGTGTCTCCAGCCACTTGAATTACTTTGCACACAGTTGATCATTGTGATTATTGTTTATGCCTGTAGGGGCCTTAATCACAACAATGGTATACATATTACAGATGAGAAATTTACAGATGAAATTATGCACTATTTATACTGTATTTGATCCTTTCCCCCCTTTTTTTTTCAAGTATTGATGACCAACCTCTCTGAACCATAGACATTACCCAAACACTACCACGCACAACTGCACCATACATGAAAATTGGTGTTTTTTTTTTTTTTTTTTTTTATAACTCTCAAATCAAACAAACCAAATATTTTAAAGAAATAATTAAGAAAAAAACTCACCCTCTTTTTCTCTCTCTTTTCCAGGGGCCGAGGGCGATCAACATCGTGGTATTCCCCTTACTAATAACCCCCACACTCTTCTTTACTATCATCTCCCCCTATTCCCTTAACAAAAAAAAAAAAAAAAAAAAAAAAAAAGTACCCCCAATAAAGGAAGAAAAAAAATCTCAGAAGAAAAAAAAGACAAAAAAAAGAGGAGAAAAAAAAAGACCCTCTCCTGGACAGACAGACTGACTGGCTGGCTGGATGCAGTGTGCGATTGTGTGTGCGCGTGCGTGTGCGGACGTGGTGCGGTCATCCTGGTAAGGTATCAAGTGGCCGTTTTGGGGGAGCTTGGGTGGCATTTTCTTTCTTGATCTGTTGATTTATTTTTTTGTTTTTTGTTTTTGTTTTTTGGAAAAAAAAAAAAGAAAGAAAAAAAAAGCTGTTATCTCAGGCTGCAGATGTCTCCTTGGTCTGGTTGTGAACCTCCCTCACCCCCACTTCTTTCTTTCTTTCACACCAAGTACAGGCTTTCTCCTGTTTTGTGTTCAGTACATCAAAAAATGCAAAGTTGAAAGAAAACCTTAAGAAAAAGATTACTGTATTGAATATGTGAACTTCGAACGAATAGCAAAGAATGTTGTTTAATTTTTTAAGTTATGATATTGGAGTATCATATATTACTTTCTTTTGCTTTTCTTTCTCCTCCCTTCCTCCTTCCTTTTTTGTACTCTAAGAAGCAGTTACCGCTCATCCTCTGTCTCCCTTTCCCTCCCATCGCTGTTTTTGGTTTGCGTTCCTTTCTTCCCACTGGTTCATCCCTCGCTTGCCTGCGTTCAGTCCCCCCCCCCCAGTGGTCACATGGTGGCCCTTTCAGTGTTCAGTGGATCATGCTTGTTTGGTTATTTCCACACTCATCTGTTGTTCGTCTCTCTCTCGGGCAGCGCCTGCGTAGTGTTCATCATTCTTTCTGCAGAAAAGCATGGCCAGAAACATGTTTGCCATCTTCACTGTTTTGGATTTTTCTTTTTTTTTTTTCTTTTTTCCTGCCCTGCATAGTAACCCTCCCTTTTTTATCTTCCCCTCATGGAGTCCCGCTTCCTGTGTCTAAACCACTCTCCCCATGAATCTCTTACTGTCACCCAAAACCCTGTCTTCTCAACCTCTCTATCCTTCACTCTCATTCTATCCTTTATCTCTATCTTTCTCTGTATATTAGACCACTTCTTGTCGTTTCAGGTTTCAGGACCAGTGGAGGCTGACCACTCCTCCTCAAGTGGCGGCGGCGCCCCCCACTGTCTCGGCGGCGTCTCTCTCTCTCTCCGCTCCTGCTATGCACACTCACCCCATTCTGTCCGTGTGGGGGGGGGGTGGGGGCAGGGCGACCACAGGCCCACTGCTGCTGGTATTTACTACAACAACAAGCGTTGAGCTCTCACACAAAACAAACAAGCAAGCAAACACACACGAAAAAAAACCCAGACATATTACACGTGCACACAAACACACAGGTACATGCGCACACACACATACGTACACAAACACTAGGCCAACAGCACGGCATACATCCCACCACATATATTAATATATATAAATCTAGAGAGAGAGGATGAGCCAGGCTAAGAGAGCTAAGCCCCACTAGCGGCAGAGGCGGAGTTTGGATGAGTGAGGAAGACCCAGCAAGGGGAGCGGAGAGTTGGGGAGGGTTCCAGGGCCCGGGCCCCTGTCTCTCTCTGTTTCTGTCTATCTCTCTCACTTTTCTCTTTCAGTGCGCAGGGCAGTCCATGGCATGGCAGGAGATCTTAGTGAGGGGGTTTGGGGCTGTAGGCATCAATTTATTTAATGGTGGAGAGCAGGACAGGGCTTTTATTTCCTTGGGGATTGGGGTGGGTCGGGGTGGGGTTTGTGTGGAAAGGTTTGGTTTTTTTGAGACGGGGGAGCGGGTTTGAACACAAAAAGAGAAAAGATGTTTTGCTTTTTTTATTTTATTTTTAACCCATGAGTCTGTAATTAGAAAAAAAAATAAAATAAAAAGAACATTGTGTAAAAATAAATGAAGGTTGTCAGTGTTTTCTATCCATAAAAATGTTTTATCTTGTGATTGTTTTGACTGATAGTTAAATAACTTCCCACAGGTCCTGGAATTTCTGGAATATGGAAATTTGATCCAAGTTATTCCAGACATGGAAAGTGTCTGGAATAAGTCAAGAAAAAAAATAATTTTTGGGGCAAAGTCATGAAATATCAGGGAATTTTGTTGTAGCAGTTTAAAGTTCTACTTGCCAAAATACATATTTTCATGCAGAATTCATGTATATAGCTCATTATTAGCTTTACTGCTTGCTTAAGTGGTTGTGGTTAGCCTAACCTTGTTTATTTCAGTGCCCATTTATTTGACACAAGATTCTTGAACGCTACGCAGCTACTCTGAAATCATTTAGTTCATTTGAGTAGGAACCCTGAGTTCCAGTTAGGTCAAAGGATGACAGTGGGTAAAATGAATCACATAACTCATAAAATTAATTTCATAGCAAATACATTTTACACAAATCTAAAATATCTGACGGTACATGTATGTCTGATTAAAGAAAGAGGCCAATTCAGTAACCCTTTTGACAGGTTTATTTCCTTAAAAATTAAAAAACCCAAGAAGTGAGATTAATTTGCAGCATACACATTTATTAAACCAAATGACAACAGCAAAAGCTGAATATATTTATGCACCAAGTTGAAAGTGAGCTGGTATGTAGTGGAATTTCAGCCGTTGGGCTTGTACCAGCTTGCTCTAACGACGTTTCTTGAAAGCTGTTGAAAGAACACCAAAAATATGACTTAAAAGTGTGGACATCTTAATCTGTTTGGAAAACAGTATTTCATAATACCATACCATTCATACCTAAACCTAGGTCTATAATAGTGTATAGTATGTTTGCCAGCAGCCAAACCAATGGATATCCTGTCTGCTGAATAACAGGTGTGGGTTTGGTTAGTACTATGTGGGAGACCTGGGTAAATTAGAGTAAGTTGGTGGGCTAGTAGAGGGTAGTCCTCTCTCTGGTCACAAAACGATACCAATGCAGCAATGGGTACACTAGCCACGTTTACATGGACAGTTTTTTTTTTTTTTTCATTCTGATTGAAAAAAGTGTGCTGTCTGTTTACACGGGGTATGTTCTATTCCGATCAGGTGCCCTCAAGCGCTTTACAATCTTTGATTGTGGAATAGCCGTTGTTGCCTACTTTTCCTTGAGAAGATGCAGCAGGCAGTCCGATTGACTGTATACATGGCTGTTCAATTTAAATATGAACGGACTACACCACCTCTTTCATTAAGATTAAAGTTAATGTAAACGTGGCTAATGAGACAATAAGATGTTACACCAAAAAATCTCATTGCAAAGAACAGGGGATTTCCCAGTATCCTGGCCCTTTCCAGGCAGCTAACTGATCTGCGCTAATGTCATTTGTTTTTGTTCATTTTAATTTACACACTAAAATAAGCTGCTCAAGCCCATTTAAATCAAGTTTAAATGATCAAACATACCCTTTCTTTTTGTGTTCTTCTTCATCAGTTTCTTCTTTTTGGTTCGTGGTTTTTCCATCTCCTACATTGAAGAACAGACAGCAATATCTTCATTAGAAATTGTAATGTAACGAAGCAGTTATAAATAGACCAACAAACTAGCAGTGTACAGAGGAAGTGGCAAACATACCTGTCCTTCCCCACCAATCAGTCCTGTGATGTCACCAAAACGTGTGATGTTGTTCAGCTGGGAGGTCATTCCTACCAGCCCTCTCTTCCTGACCTTCTGGTCCCGGGTCATACCAAGACGAACCATCATGGTCTCCTCATAGTTCTTCCTGTGGACCACAAATCTCTTCACTCACAAAGTGCAATGACAGTATGGGATGGAGAACTCCACACACACTTTAAAAGGTTTTATCAGCGATTTCAGGCCCAAAAAAGGCCGAAACATAAATGGTCATATTCATCTAATCTAAACAATCCGCTAGCTGTCTGCCCCATAAGCAGGCCGTCAAAAAAACGCGTCTCTGTAGGCAGCCTAGGCTCCGAGATCTGTACACAAAAACAATTGTTACCAACAAGGGTTGGCAACCCACTCAAAGGCAAAATAAAGTGTTTCAACTAGGGATGTAACGATTACTGGTATAATGGTAAACCGTGATAAAAATGTTGACGATAATAATTACCGTTTTCATTTCAAACATCATGATTATCACTGTTGATTACCGCGGTGTGGAAACTGTGTTTTAATCCCTCCAAGCTTCATCCGAGCCTGCTGTTGACATACAGTAGGCCTGGTACAATGGAACAAAACTGGTACCCTACTGATTCTGTTGTCTAATTGATGGTTTTAGTACGCTTCGGATTAGGCTACACCTGATTTTAAAAGGCGGAACTTTTTCACCGCAAAATGTGCACTACTGTAGCCACTCTGCTTCTTTTTATGTTCACGTCCACATTAAATCCATTCCACTCATGTTATCAGGAGAATACAGTAGCCTAAAGTTTTATTTTGAACACTTACTTTGGTCTCCCTCATTGGATCCCAATAACAGAAATAGCAAACTCCAAGTTATGGTAAGGTAAGTTAAGCTATAAGCACATAGCCAATTAAACATGAAGAAAAAAGTGAACGGGACACTTTTTGAAACTATTTCAGATTGTGTAGGCCTATCAGTGCTTTCTGAACTTATTGAACACACTTTTAGAAATACCGTGATAATACCGAAAACCGTGAAAATTTTAGTCACTATAACCGTTACATCCCTAGTTTCAACCAATAACCGACGAGATGCGCGTTTAGGAGAGTTTTAATTGCTTAAGGAGGGAGGAGCGAACTAGCTCTTTGTTTTGTTTGAACATCAACCGAAGTGACGCATCCCCGCTATCGCTGATACAACCTTTAAGAATTTAAACGTTTCAAATAAAAGGTTTTAAGGGATTTATTCCCATTTCCAACCCACTGGAGTTTCATACTAGGATCCCGACAACAGAATTTCAGTTATGTCTCATTTAAGATAAATGCAAATATACTTCAAATACTTTCATATACATTCAGCAGACATAAACGTTCATAAGTCCAGGGATCCCAGTCTGAAAGATAGCCAAAGTCTTGGGTCTTAAAGTCAAATGTATGGATCAAACTTTATTCCTGGGCAACTTGAAAAAAGTATATTTGCCCAGCAAAGAGAATGTTTGGTCTCAGTGTTTGACACTTGTGACTTTGCCCGTCTTTCAAATTAGGGATTTGGGGTCACTAAAGCTCCAAGCTCACTAACCTATGCTGTTCTTCCCGACTCTCGCGTTCAGTCTGGAAATCCTGCCGATCCCGGATCTCCTCTGGCGCGTCACTGTACTGCTGTCGCAGCTCCTGAATCACAGAACTACGTAGGGCGGCGCGTCTGTGCTTGTCGGTCAGCTCCTTCTTCCTGTCGGCCTCTGTCAGATCGCCATCTAAAGGGAAGGTCACAAGACAAAAGTAAAGATACAACAATCTAACAGACAAGTATATTATTAATTTGTGTCTAAATACATAAACATTTAAGATATTTTACATTATAAAAACCTAATGCCATCACCAGCAGCCATTTCACTTGATACATTTTTGTTAAGATGCTAGGTTAAGAGGTATAAGTTATTCTATACCATAATGCATTGGGGCAATTCGGGGAGGCACATATTTCTTTGCGGAGGAGCCGTCCTTCTTCTCAGAATCTCCAACATTCATGTCGTCATCCTCATCAGAACCCTCAGACTCATCCAGCTGAATAATCAAGAATAAAATATTATAATAATGAATAATGCACACTACTGTCAATAGGAATGGAGAGATTACTTACTTTGCTGACAAGATTGTCAGGATTAGGACGAAAATGCAGCGGATCATTTCTAGCTGAAAACAATGAGGGAAAAAAAAAAAAAGGTCACTGTGTGCCAATACTATATACACTATACCCATAACAACCACACCTGTTGTATTAGTATCTTACCAAGACTTCCTGTTACTGCTGTGCGGACCAATTTATCAATCTGAT
The DNA here is from genome assembly GCF_017589495.1 of Alosa alosa. Classification (NCBI taxonomy): domain Eukaryota; kingdom Metazoa; phylum Chordata; class Actinopteri; order Clupeiformes; family Clupeidae; genus Alosa; species Alosa alosa. The sequence continues at coordinate 19,461,723 of NC_063204.1, forward strand.
ATTTCAACTTCTGGTCCAGTGGGCGCATCTTCTCTAAAATCTAGAGGAAATGAACAAATTACATTACATATAATGGGTACAACACACAGGCAAGGAGACACTTAGTTGTATGCAAACAGGCTTCAGTACACACAGTTCTGACAGTGACAAGTCTGTGGATGGCATCGTTGTCTTTCAAGCTCTTCCCCTCCGATTTGACACTGATCAGGTGTGTTACATCTTGGAGGTAGAACAACAGCAACTGGTACCTCAGATCGAGGTAGGACAATCCCTAAAACAGAATATTTTTTTATTACAGAAATACATATTAAACTCATAAAATAGTAAGTGGTATTGTCGAATATGAACGATTTAGGAAGGACTGTGTCGTTACCTTGGACGTTTGATATGCTTTATCCTTTACTTTCTTGATCAAGTTCTGGACGTGACTTGTGACTGACACTACCTTCAAAAATGATTAAAAATAAAGAAAATAATGCACAAACATACAAAACAAATTCTAGTAGGATGTCTTACGTACGTGTCCGGTAACGTTATACTCTGACTGACAAATGTTATTGTAGAAACTTACTTGTTCTGTGAGAGTGTTCAATAGTTTAACAGCAGCGGGCAAATCACCGTCGACCAAATCCTGGCACAAACAAAATTATGTTGCATGAAGTTTCTTCCCAAGTCAAGCCAAATTTAAGGGCAGCCATGAACTACTGGTTAGCACTTCGGACCTGTAACCAGTAGGCACGGCTGAAGTGTAATCAGCAAGGCGCCTAACCCCTCACTGCTCCCCGAGCTCACTGCGCCGGGATTAGTGTGTGCTTCACCTCACTGTGTGAACACTGTGTGCTGTGTGTGTTTCACTAATTCACGGATTGGGATAAATGCAGAGACCAAATTTCCCTCACGGGATCAAAAGAGTATATCTACTTATACTTACTTAAATACATGCATAACATTAACCGGCAAATATGTGGAGGGTAAATAAACATAAGCTTACACCGGCTAACACGCTAAAGTTCATGTCCTATCACTTCTTATCATGGAATTGTGTTACGCTATTCTTTTAGACTACAGGATTAAATGTATTGTAGGCCTATACTACTACTCTGGTAACAGTTATATACCAAACCAACGAAAGAGAACTTAAAATCGTTTATAATTTGCAATTGCCTGATACTCACGTTGCCATCCTGGGACGCCGCCATTTTGATTTCGTGACCGGAAGTGTTAACTACGGAAAGTGTCATGGGACATGGGCCCTTCGCCTTTCTAATGTCAATATATTTTATATGCTGTGACTTATTCAGATTCTAGTTACATCAACCAGTTTATAATTCTAACAATGGGTTTGCTCCTTGTTGGTGCCCCCGCGCAATCCCAATCCTCCCCCACCTTTCTTATGCAGCCCTGCCACTTAATCTACTAAACCCCTTCTACTGCACTTTTTACCCCACACACACACAATATTCCGAATGAGACGAATGATGTAGCCTAACCTAAATAGCATTTTCTGCATTAATGCAAATAGAGCAAATAGACCTCAACCTCTCCCACAGATTTGTGGTGGAGTGTTTAATGTATAGGCTATGTAGGCCTATTAGTGTATGATCTTTATCCTCAATAAAGAATGGCATTACAGTTTTTCTCAGTCGCTTGGTACATTTCTCAGATCAGAATTGAAATTCTCATTGTGTCACTTGTGCACATCAAAAAATCAGTTTCTCATTTCTTTGAACAAGATGCAAATGCTTTGGTACATCCATGCAAATGATTATGTACAATTATCTGCTGTTTTCTACATTATCAATTGCTTATGTCATGTTGATTAAAATGTATTATAAGGGGTCTGTTGAATAGTCTCCCCCACAACATTAGGCATTAGTTCATAGCATAGGTCTTTACATGCAAAATGGCTGAACAAGTTGTCATGATATGTCAAGAGAAGATGTTCTTTGTGATGTGGATGAAAATTTGTGGGCCAACAGACAGGAACGCTATAGATGTAAGACAGCACTTTCTAGCACTGCATGTACAGTTTTCCCTAAGGAGACTGTATGTTCACATTTCTACTTTTGTTGTTTTTTGCTTTGTGCTATGCAGTGCTGTCTTTTCCTTTCTGTATCGCAATGACATGGTCTGTCAAAAATGACAGTACAAACTGTAGCATAAATGTGAATCTTGTCCAGTCTCTTGCAATCAAACTCCCACATAAAAAGGTTTTGAAAATTACAGTTTTTCTCAGTCACTTTGGTGCTTTTCTCAATCAGAATGAAAAAATTTCATAACTATTAGTTCAACCTTCACAAAGTCATTTGTGCACATCATAGCAATTTTCTGAGATTAAAATGAATTGCAAATGCTTTTTGACATGTATCATTTGATTTCATACAATTCTCAACATTTTATTTGATGTCATGTCAGTCAAAATGAACTACTTGGATGTTGAATAGTCAAAAACTAGACCTAATAGTCTTTTCATTACTTGAGTCATTTCCACATACAAAATTTCTGAACTAGTTATCAAATTGTCTCAATTTTGTAGAATTGCAAAGTATACAAAAAATGTGAACGACGTCGCTTTACGCAATCAATTAGTGTAGGCCTACTACTGCTACCCTATTTGCATACATCCCGCTGTATTCTCCGTAATACGGAAGCGTATTAGGGCCACATGAAGAGAAAATATTTTTGAAAATTCTGAGATAAAAAGTCAAAATTTTCCAGATAAAAGTCAAAATTTTCGAGAAACAAAGTCAGAAATATTTTCTGAGATTAAAGTCAGAATTTCTGAGAAAAAAAGTCAAAATTTTAGAGATAAAAGTCAAAATCTTTGAGAAACAAAGTCAGAAATAATTTCTGAGATAAAAGTCAGAATTTCTGAGAAGAAAAGTCAAAATTTTCGAGAAACAAAGTCAGAAATAATTTCTGAGATTAAAGTCAGAAATTTTTTAAGGAGAATTCATATTGACCGAAGTGTATTGAAACATGATAATTTAAGTGTGAACGATGTCTTATAGCCCATTCCCGACTGTCCCCTGCACTCCAAAAATCTGGCGCTAGATAATGATGCTACCACCAGCTTTTTCAGTAGTGGTGCTTTCGCATCGGGCAGCCATGCAAATAAATCACTGTTTTTACACCCATTTACTTTAGGCTCAATGTATCTCCACACTTCATTGGTAGACTGAGGGCCCTGACATTTAAACGAGACATTGAGAACTTTGAAAAGCACTGGTAGTTTACTTACAAGACGCATTTTATACAGACAGTATCTTCATCGAAGTTTACGCTTTGCAGCCATCATCTTGAATTTAGTCACGATAAGTCGTTAAACGAAAGTAAGAATGAACAGGTATGATAATGAATCAGATTCCAAAATAATTCAGTGGAAATGCATGGATTCCAGTTTCTTCCAGTAGCAGCAAATGAATCCATGCATTTCCACTCAATAATTATTTCTGAGATTAAAGTCAGAAATTTTGAATTTAATCTCAGAAATGATTTCTGACATTGTTTCTTGAAAATTTTGACTTTTATCTCAAAATTTTTTACTTTTATCTCGAATATTTTGACTTTTTTACTCAGAAATTCTGACTTTAATCTCAGAAATTATTTCTGATTTTGTATTCGAAAATTTTGAATTTGATTCTCGAAAATTTTGATTTTTATCTCGAAAATTTTGACTTTTATCTCGGAATTTTCAAAAATATTTTCTCTTCATGTGGCCCTAATGCGCTTCCATAGTACGGATAAAGAGTAAAGTAAATTATGTACTTATTTCCGGAATTGACGTCACTTCCTGGACTCGTCTGAGGCTGGTCTGTATGGGTCTGAGGTCTCTCAATGACTTACTGTAACCCCTGGATCTTTGGCTGAACCAGAGAATGTCTTCTGGCTGAACTTCTCAATGCGAGCTACGGGAGAAATGCGACGCGACGAACCCACAATTCAGTTCGGCAACAGATGACGTGAGCCCATGTAAAGTGAATGGGATGCGTCTCCAGCAATGCAATGCAAGCAGCTGTGTGTAGGAGCCGGTACCGATCCACTTGCACGACACGACATACGCATACACGACAAAATGAAGTGAAGTGCTAGAGCACTCCACTAGCACTTCCCTTCATTTTGTTGTGTCGCATTCCACCAGTGTCGCATTCCTCCAGTGAGCATTGGAAAACACTGAGAGACTAAACTGTCATGATGAAAACATGACAAAGCCATTTGACTATCTTGTTCATAAGCGATGGTGTCAAGACTTCTCATTTTGATGACACTCATCATCACTCATAGTTTCATTGACATGAATACTTGCTTTTTTGAGGAAGTGACATGCTTTTGCAGGTTATCCACTAGGTTTTGCAGTTTGCACTAAATTGTTTTGAGAAATGGAGTAACTGCTGTGCAAATGTTAATAGTGATGTGAGAAAAGCACCAAAGCGACTGAGAAAAACTGTATCATCAAAACCATAGCCATAGTTTACATCAGAACATCCCTCCAGAGTACACTGTTATATTGACAACATGACTAAGCAATTTGACTGTCTTTGGCGTACACAATGACACAAGGATTTGTCATTCTGATAGCACTGACATGTTCATTGACACAGATATTTACTTTTGAGAAATTAACTAAGGATGTTGAGCAAGAGACTGGCTTTTGCAGGTAATCCATGGTGTTTTGCTATTTGTACGAATTGTTTTGAGAAATGCACTTACTGTTTTGCAAATATCGAGGATGATTGGAAAAATGTAAGTGGCCCACTTGTCATCTATTCCCCACTAGGGCCCATCCCACACTTCAGTCTGAGATGTGAATTACGGTATGCACATGGAACTTGAATAGATATAAAATAGAAACTCAGACCTGGTCTTTGGGTTTCAAAAAATGTGAATATCGTAGAAAAGTTCATTTTCCCCGCTAATTGGGTTTCATATATTCTAGATTCATTAGATATAAAGTGAAATATTTCAAGACAATTTTTGTTGTAATCTTGATGGTTATGGCTTACAGGTCATTAAAACCAAAAATTAGTATCTCAAAATATTAGAAAAATTAGAGGTTATAATAAAGAAATGTTGTTTTCCTGAGCCTTTAAACTCTTAGTCTGATTCAGTAAACACAACCGCAATCATGGGAAAGACTGCAGACTTGATAGTTTTCCAGAAGGCACTCATTGAAACCCTCCACAAAGAGGGTAGCCACAGAAGGTGGGCAGGGTGTTCACTGAGTGCTGTATGAAAGCACATTCATGGAAAGTTGACTGGAATGGAAAAGTGTGGTAGGAAAAGGTGTGCAAGCAACAAGGATGACAGCAGCCTTAAGAGAATTGTCAAGCAACGCCGATTCAAAAACTTGGGGGAACTTCACAAGGAGTGGACTGAGGCTGGAGTCTGCATCATGAGCCATCATGCATAGACGTGTGTGTCCTGGTAATAGGCTACAAGTGGCATATTCCTAGTGTCAAGCCACTCCTGAATCAGAGACCAGGTTAGAGCGTCTTACCTGGGCTAATAAGAGACAAAACTGGACCATTGCTCAGTGGTCCAAACCCCTCTTTTCACATAAAAAACAAATGTTGCATTCAATTTGGATATCAGGGTCCAATCAAGGTCCCAAGAGTCTGAAGGAAGAGTGGAGAGGCACAGAATCCAAGTTGCTTGAAGTCCTGTTTGATGTTTCCACAGTCAGCGATGATTTGGGGTGCCGTGTCATATGCTGGTGTTGGTCCAATGTGTTTGAATGCACCAAAGTCAATGCAGCCTTCTACCAGGAGATTTTAGAGCACTTCATGCTTCCATTTGCTAACAACCTTTATAGAGATGCTGAATTGCTTTTCCAGGACTCGGCACCTGCCCACAGTGACAAAACTGCTAGTAGCTGGTTTACCTGCCATGATATTACCTAGATTGATTGACCAGACAACTCGTCTGACCTGAACCCCATAGAGAATCTATGATTTATTGCCAAGAGGAGTATGAGAGACACCAGACCAAACAATACAAATGACCGTAAGGTCGCTAACAAAGCAACCTGGGCTTCCAAATGATGCAAATAATTTTGTATGACCGTTTCCTGCCCCAGACTAGATGGAGGCTTACCAACGTGAGGCACTTTTGAATATTATTGGCGGCCATCTTGGATTTGACCTCTCCCGGGCCTCAGAGGTCAAATTTGACTTCCCTCCCAATCTGAAAATAAACCTCATGGTATAACCTAACTATGGTAGAAGTTTCATGTTTCTTTCAAAAAGTGCACAATTTTCATGGTTACCCGCTGTACTATTAGGGTTAACTTTAGCTGAATTATATGTTTGTGTTATTAACTGTACATGTATTCATGTTTGGTATCATTTTTATAGTCTCAGTACAAGGAGTACAACGAATTAAGTGTAAGAATGTTTAGAACATCCTGTATAACATTTCTACCTGAGGAGCCTGCCTAATATGTTAATATCAAGTAGGTGTGTGTAGGTGTGTCTGGGTGTGGCTGACTGAAACGGCGGGAAGAGAAAGCCAATCAGAGGACGTTGTACCTATGACCGCACCACGTGAACCACACCCTTGCAAATTGAGCATAAAAGGCCAACTTCTTCCTGTAGTCTTTAGAATTGTAGTCAAAGCTTCCGAGCTGAAAGCTGTATTCTCCCTTGACGCGCGTCATTGACAAGAATAAACCTGTTTCTTGATTGACCTTCATCTTGACTGAGTCTCCAGCTAACTTTGGTACCAGACAATTACCAACACATAACACCCCATACTACACACTGCATGATGCAGTAATTTGTGCAAAATCAGTCCAACTAAGTATTGAGTGTTTAAATGAACTACTTTAAATTAGTTTGACAGACGAAGCCAGGCTACATTCAATGTGCTTTACATAAACAATAAACACAAGAATAAAAGAATAAAAAAGAAAACACACACAAGGTAATAATACATAAAAGTATAAAAGGGCAATATATATATAAAAGGGTAATAGTAGTGTTTAAGAAATAATAATTAAAACACATATGGCAATAGTTTAAAAGTGTTTAAAAAGTAATAATTAAAACATATAAAAAAACAACATAGAATGATTATACTAGTCAAGCACCCAGTGAACTGCAGCAATATCATTCTGATATTTAGAGATACTCATTTTTGTATTCATGAGCTGTAAGCCATAGAAACAAAAAATCAAAACAAAAAATGGATTGAAATATTTCAATTATATCTAATTCATCTGGAGATCCACTTTTTGACATCAAGATTCACTTTTTGAGATACATCAGGGGGGATAAATGAACCTTTCCACGATATTCAGATTTTTTAAGACCCACCTATATGCCCCAAACATGTTTTAAGTAGTAGGCCTACCTCACACCTTGACCCTGTGAGCATTAGTATCCAACCAGGCAATCTAGTGTATTATTAACTATGGTAGGTTTGATGAAAATCCTTCAAGAGACTTGGAAGATACTGAGCAAACACTGCAAAGGACCTCGATCTTTGACTCCATAACCTTGATTACTCAAATAATGCATTGAACCTTGTGATTAGCTATGCAAGATTTGAAGATCCGTCAAACTGTTTGGATTGACATACAAGTTAGTTCAATATTGCAAACAACTTATCTATATTATATTTTACGTCTGCTCGTGGACCACGTGGGATAGCTTGCAGACCACACTTTGAGAAACACTGCAGACTTAACTCCCGAGTTACCTCCAGACTTGAGGATGAATGGCAAAAAAGCCAGTATTTTTAAAGCTGGATGTTGCTTATCTGGCAAAAGGTTTTTATGGCTATATGATACCACAGTCAAGGGCGTCAGTTTGTTTTTAGAAGTGGTGGGGACAATAACCATAAGCTTGAGTGTGTTTTGAAAAGTGCGGGGTACCCTTATGTAAGCTATTCATCCATTCAACGCTGCATTACAATATGGTCAACAGTAACCTATAGGCTAGTGTTGCGCCGGTTAAGGTTTTTTAACATCCGCACCCACCCGACCCGTCAGGAGAGTCAATCTGCACCCACTCGACCCTCAAAATGCACTGATTAACTACCGGAACCTGACCCAACCCGACAAAAAAAACAAAACAAAAAAAACAATGAGACGTCTTTTTGCCGCAACGTGTGTCTGAAAACGAGGTAAAAATTTGCAGGCCTGCTGATCTGTTCACATGATGCGGAATTTTGGGGAGGCAGCATCAGCTAATAACCCTTAAAGGAGTACCGTCGGAATGTGACGGGAATGTCGAGAAATTAACGTTCTAAAGAATATCTGGGTTCATTGAATTCAACATAGAATTTTAGAACCTTCAATTGTTGCGGAACTTAGAACGTTCAAAACCTACACCTTTAAGGGTTAATGTTAGGTGTAAACAGGGGCGTGTAGAGTGATAGGCGTAGGCCTTATTATGCGTGGGCCTTCAGATGCAGCAGGTGTGTGATTTCCAAAACCATGGCGGGAGAACCGACTGCACTTTGGTTAGCTTGCATTTGCTTTGCTGTAGCTGAATGTTAGATTCTTGCGATAGATGTCTTCAGACAATAAAAAGTAATTTGGAAGGGAAATTGAAGAGAAGAGTTGCCCCTCGTTGGCCATGATTCCCCTTTGAAAATCAGAGGTTCACAGGCTACTGTGGCCTTGGTCAGTGGCGCCGCCAGCCAATCCTGTAGCCCTCGCGACTTTTCGTACAATTCATTCATGAAATCATTCAATACAACAATAAAAATAGCTTGTGTATTGTCTTAATTGAAACATGCTTCACACACAAATGATAGCCTAGGGCAAAGAGAATGGACATCTCAACATAAGGATAGGCCTACATTAGAAGATGATGGTTGGTGTAAACTTTGTCACGTGATAAACAGTTCTGGCGCTTAAAAACGCAACGTTCCATTCAGTCATAAATCATTCAAACGTAGGCCTAGTGCTCGTCATGAAAAGAAAACAGCAGCTTAATATTTTTCAGGTGTTTAACAGTAGGCCTAGGCGCACTGTATCAGTTATGCCGTAGGCAGTGAGATTATTAGGCATTGCATCCTGTCACTCTGTTTGGAACATCGCAGTTCGGGTTGATAAGATTCAGTTAATGCGAGTATGGGTCGTCTCAAAGTTTGGGACAACCAAACAGCAGAGTAGGCAAAGCAAATCCTAATTGTTAGGTTACCATTGCTGTCTTTTCTCTAGGCCTGGGCCTATCGGAAATCGCGACATAAGCTCATTGGTTTCTTTTTTCTTTTCTTTCTTGTTCGCGTGTTGGGTAGTGAAGCGATGCATTTAAATCAATGTAGGCCTACATCAGAGCCGATATGGCCAGCCCTGATCTGCTGCTCTGTAAGGTAGCCTATTTCGGTCCCACACAAATTTGCTGAACTACTTGCGAAGTAGCCTATTCATCACAGACATCACATGTATCACCGCACGCTATTTTCTCAGCTTTTAAACGATGTTGGTGGTTAGTTGTTGTGGTAAGCGGTTGAGAAAAGTAGCCTAACTTTAATTTAATCATAGCCTATTTTCTGCACCCGTCTCCCCTAACCATTCATCTTGGCTTCGCTGAACTTTCCCTCAACACATGACAAACCATATATCAGAATAAACAGCAGACCTTACCGAACACAAAGGTGTAATTAAAGTTTAAAGTTTTAATTAAAGTTTAAAGCACTCCCCTGTACAGTTAGCCATTCCAGAGTAATCCTGTTTTAAATTTGCAGCAATGTCTATATGCATGTCTCCAACTTTGGGGTTCACAATGTGTTTAAATTGTTCAATAGGCCTATATGATTTTATAACAGGCCAAATACAAAATAAATGTTACAAATATCGCCTAGATAGCCTATCTGTAAACATTACAATCAGAGGATACATATAGCCTAGGGCAGACCGGCGCCATGAGTTCATGCTTTGTTTTATCGCTGGATTTTAGGATAGCCTACTATGGCAACCGATTGCATTCCGAGCTACAGTCAACTCTAGCAGGCATTAGGCTACATGACTGGAGGGTTGGGTGGGTGCGGATGTTAAAAAACCTTAACCACGCAACACTCGATCCACACATATCTAGGCAGCTGTGCATGCTGTGAGGATGCCATTGTGCACGCCTATCGCATGGTTTAGACTCGATGATTTCAGTATGTGGGGATTTTTTCGGTCGCAATTGGTTTGCACATTTTTAGAAGTGGTGGGGACAAAATTCAAATTATAAATAGTGGTGGGGACATATCCCACCCGTCCCCACCGTAATCTACGCGTATGACCACAGTAGATAGTTGTTTGATAGTTTGATACTGGTGTATAAAGAAGTAGACTTCCATTAAATTTATATGTTAAACACTATTTTACAAAACATGAATTGGTCCAAACATGCTCAGTAAACTGTAAGCCATTCTAAAAAATGTACTGAAATTATAACAAAAGTCAGAAGTCAGATAATTTAAGAAAAAAGCTGAACTTTTTTATTTGCAGGGACAAACTACTGTTGAATGATTTGAAATGAACAGCTTTAACAGTTAAAGAGTGAAAATATAAAAAGCAGCATTGTTTGCTCTGTAGTACCACTGAAGCTGAAGAAATATGTACAACAAAAAAGGCAAACATAAGAAACACTTCAAAAAAAGCAGTGTTGTTGAAAACATACAATAATTCACGCTCAAGAAATACCCATCGTTTTCATATCTTCATGGGAAAGTGTTTAAAAAATAATAATAAAAAAACAAAGTCCACTTGGACATGAAATAGAATTCAAGAACAGCAAAGGAAAGCAAAAGGCAAATACTTTTCAGATTGTGCATTTTGCTCTTTGAAATTATGCCACTCAGACGAACATATGTATGGGTCCCACATGCATCTTCTCCCAATAAAGTCAGAACTTGTGGTTGGAACAGGACATGTTTCTGATGGGATATGTACATTTGAATGGGAATATGTATTTGTCTAGTGATTTTCCAATCACACCTTATTGGGCGAATAGCAATGCGTTTCCATCTGCCTTAAGGTCATCATGAAAACAAACACAGGCAACAGTTTTGCATAATATGGTACAAGTTGCATAATATATGCAGGCTTGATCCAAAAAGAAAAAAGAGAAAATAATTTACAGCCACAGTTAGGTTGATCAGTTGTTTATATCTCAACATTCTGAGTACAATCAAATTTGGCTTAGCAAATTTACATAGTTTTTAGTTTAATAGAAGACCATCTACCCCCATAGAGGGGCTTTGTAAAAGGCCTTTCACCCGATAATGAAGGGTCTTCATATACTTTTTTCTATATTAATATATTACAAATGTGTCAATATTTGAAGAAAATTGCAGATTTCATTTTTTAATAAAATAATTTATCATCATTGATACAGATTAGAATTCTTTTTTTTTACATCTACACAAATTAGTTAGAAAATCTTAGTATAAGTTCCTAGCTACATGATAAGCTATAATGCAGACCCACAGTTCTTCAGATAGGTAGGTTTAGTCCAATCCAACTGCTGGAAAACAACCACTGTGTACAAGAAAAGGGCAAACATGGCTCCTTTGATGAACAGGCACATAATAGTAAACTTTTCTTTTTCACATCCCTCTGTTATTGCCCCCAAAATGTAATAAATTAAATTACTGCTGAAGTGAGGAATAATTTAATAAAAATGTTAAAAATGTGAAATAGTATAGACTATTAAATACGTCTTGTATGCTCATCTTTCCCATTCACAGAAAAGAACAAGGTGTACAAGGATAAAAAATAAAAAAAAAACATTAAAGGACAAAATAGAAATGGTTGCATTTGCTGGTTATACAATGCTCCACATCTTTGAATCGGTGTTTAGAGAAATAAATTAAAAAAAGAAAACTAATAAAACTTAAGGAATAAATAAAAAGCGATATTGATAATAGATATTAGTTATACTATCCTTTTTGAATGATTTACAGCGGTAGTATTCTTGGTTTGACAATAAATAAAAAATGCTCAGTAATTCTAGCTGGTAAACTTCTGAACTGTTGACCCATCATCAGAGGCAGTTTACAACAATCTCGACTTCAAAGACACAAAAGGAGATGAAGACACGCTCCTCTGCCTTATACTTTTGTTTATTTCATGACTATCTTCAAAGATAAAGTGCTGATTGAGGAGCCTTTGGGGGAACTGTGTACCATATATCAGATTCTTAAGTTTGCCATCATGAGGGATCTGGAGTTCACCTCTAGCTTTGTGATTGAAAAAATTAAGGTTCCTTAAAATTAGGCCTTGAAAATGTTGGCATCGTTTCCGTGGTGAAAAGCCCCATTGAAGAGTCAAGCAAGAGTTCCCATCTAAAGGACAGGTCTCCAAGCGCTTCTTTCAAAAGCTAGAACAATTCCCTGAGGTTCACATTCTGTGATATTGGTAGACTTCCTCCCCCGTGCCCCCTCTGAAGACAATATAAATTAAATGTAGCTGACCAATTAAGCTTCGGGGGAAACCAACTGGGATACCCAGAGCCCTGATCCGTGGGCATAGAGCTTTCAAAAGCCAATTTTTTTGTTTTGTTTTACCTTGCTGGCTTCCCCCATATCAATACAAATATTAGCTACCGATTGGATCATGACTTTAAACATACTGCTCTGCTGAAGTTTCAAAAGGCAAACGAGAAATCTCAATACCAGGAGGGGGCAAGTGACATCAAAGCCATCAAAATGTTTCACATCAAAGTAAATACATGTGTACATCCAGTCCCCAAAGTTTTTTTTTTTTAAATATGTACAATACTGTCTATTTCACAATCTTGGTTCACATTAGACTTTTACAGATTCCATCACAGACAACTTCATAGCTTCTTCCAGCAATTGATTGTCTGTGAAAGTAGGCGGGGGCTCTGGAACCGATTCTGATAGGCCAATCAGAGACTCCAGGAGGCAGGTCCCTGGGTCATTGCCCTGGGGCAGGTTGGGATAGCTAGGCAACTGGAACTGAAAAAAGTTGTCCATGTGTTCGTACTCCTTGAGGGAGTTGTACAGTGAGCTGGGGCCCAGGCAGGGGAAGCCATCGAAAAACTCCAGGTCCGACTCCGAGGACAGACTCAGGTCCATGTAGCTGGATGAGTGGTCGAACGACGGTGAAGGTGTGTTGGGGACCGTGCAGCTGTGGAATAATGAATTGCCCTGGTTGGCGTTCTCGTCTAAGAGTTCTGACATGGAGGAGGACCTGTTGTCGTCTAGGTCCGCGTGCCTGCCTGAGAATGTGGCACACAAGTTGTCATTGTCCTCCGAACATGTTCCAAAGATGCTGAAGCCAGTTGTAGTCATTGTTGATGACGACTTGGTTCTCTTCTGGCAGTTGTCATTATCATTGGTGCAGTCATGTCGGATGTCACCGTTTCCACAGTTGGCATCCTCACTGTCGGTGTCGGTGAAGCTGAGGATGCGCGTGAGGCCATTCTCGTCCACGTCCAGCGGTGAGTGCTCCCCAACCGCAGGACTCTCCTCAGAGTCCTCACTCTGGCCCGACGAGCTTGACGTGTCCGTCATGTCACTGCTGCAGCTGTTCTCCCCGACCGATGTCAGCTCCGAGCTGAAGTGGAAAGTGGGCACATCGGGCATGGCCGGTGCTGACGTCTGCTGGTGGGTGTGGGACTCCTGCGCGTGATGCTCCTGAGGGGGCGGGGACCGGTCGCCCTGGTCCGAGTGCTCCTCCAGGCGCTTCTCCAGCTCCAGCTTCATGATGGTGTGGATGTAGTGCGTTTGCACGCGGCTCGAGTTGAACTCGATGCGGCCCTCAGTGTTCCCACAGCCGTCCTTTGAGCAGCCACAGGGGAAGGACGAGTGGTCCATCTGAGACAAAGAAAAAAAACAACAACCACCCAAACATTAAAGACTTAATAATTCAGTTCCATCACATCCCTCTGAGAGCAGCTTTGAAATGTAAACAGTGGTGCATATCATTAATACTAACTACCAATATCCCCTTCTAGGGTAAACAATCAAAAAGATTAAACAATGTCTCTAAATATATTATTACACGGTATGTTTGCACCAGAAAATACAATATCTACAATACCAGAAATATACAACATCTACTTTACAGTTGTACTGAGTTCTAGACACACCTGCAACATGAATAGCCTAATGAAAGAAAAAAAACCCTGATGCACCATCCAGTACTGTTTCGGGTCAGTGTAAATGGTTACAGTTCAATCCTTCAGGATCTCATAGCTACAGGTGTGCTATCTGTCCTGATTTAAGGCACAGGTGGACTCCTCACCTGGCACTTGATGCCTGCCAGGCTGCAGCTGCAGGTCTCGGGCTCGCAGAACACTTGGCAGTCGCAGCCGCAGTTCTCCCGCGAAAGCCTCAGCTCGTGCAGCTGGCGCTTCTCCTCCTTGTCGATCTTCTTGACGCCGGCAGCCTTGAGCAGTGCGTGTCGCCGTTTGGACGGGAATGGCTGCAGGAAAGAGCCGTCGTCCACGTTCACGCCGCTCAGGTCGATCTCGTCTTCAGGAATGTCGTCCAGCGTCAGCTGGTCGGCCTCTTCCGACTCCTGAGTACCGTTCTTCGTCAGCTGGGGGCAAGGAAAGTCGAGGAAACACTTTAACAAGAGTCTCTAAGCTTAACAGCAAGAGAAGTTACAACAGTCCTCAGGCTGATGTTTTAAATATATGAAATGTTATATTAATACAGTTTTCCTATTAAAGTAAGACAATGAAAAAAATGAAATGACTAACAATGAACACTACACCATGATACAGAATTATTGTGTTTGACACAAAAGATGCTTTATTCATTTAGAAGTCACCTGAATAAAAACATGGTCTTAACATGTATGAAGAAACAAAAAAAGCTACCATGAAATCGGAATTTGATCCCTAGAACAAGCAGCTGCCCCCAAACTCACTTTGTGCCTGAGGGCCTCCAGCTTCTCCTCCATCATGCGGTGCTTCATCTTCTCACGCCGCAGGAGGCGCTGTTCCACGGCAAACTCTGCCAGCGTGTAGCTGCGCTGGGCGCTGTGCCTCTGCATCATGCCCAGGGAGCAGCCGCCACGGCTGGGCACGCTGGTGAAGCCTTGGCACCGCGGGAAGAAGTACACCTCCACCTGGTCAAATTGCACGTTGCCTCTCCTCGTCCGTTTTGACTTCTTAAGGATGGACGTTGCTGGAAGAGAGAGAAAGGGATAAATGTTTAATGCTTTAACAATATTCATGCTTTAACAACCAGAAATCATGCAGGCAAGTATTTGATGTGAAGTTTACCAGTGCTGAGGGGGGAGAGAGAATCAAGTAAATCTCTCAAGTAAATGCCCTCCAACTAATGAGACGTTTAAAATTGCGATTTCTCAGAGGACCACTAGATGGCAGACTACACAAAGCAAAATGAACCACCACTACCATTCCACAGTGAGTACTAGCACTACTGAGGCACTAGTAAGCCTATTAGGTCATGATGACCACAAATCTTGTAAAAACATTCCTCTAAAGACAATGAAAAGATATTTAAGGGTGACGTTCTCAGAATTCACCCGCAAAGGTGATCTGGGATAACCAGCACACTAAGCTTCTCCTCACACAAACAGCCCAGCCAGGAATTTCCCTTTGGCAGGCGGCAACTGTTGGGAGCATCGGAAGCAGAACCGCCAGAATCTCAAACCAGTGTGTAAACGTTTGTAAGAGCACAGCAGAGCAGGGAAGGCCAAATGCAAGCGCACACACACAGAGAGGGAGAGAGAGAGGCTGGGAATAAGAGGCCACTCTGTCCAACTTTATATGCCTCGACAACCCTGACAAACAACCCCCCACCCTCACAGCACAACAGGACCACCAGTCATTGTCAACAGCCAGGCAGCACCACTTCTCCCACAGACGCATTTACCCATCAGACACCGGAAGGCCATTTTCATGCGAGACACAGTCAACATAAAAGCTCTATGGAGATCAAAGCACAGCAGGAACACAACATTTGAGCAACAGCAGCAAAATTGGGTCCCTTTCTCTCTATGAATTCTAGCACCAGCAGAACTAGAACCAGAACACCAGCTCACTGATTTTCTGTTGACAGATCAGATTATTCCATTCGACTCCAGCTCAGCTTTTTGACATTTTACTCCAAATCTCTCACTGGGAATTCTACTTCATACTCTCTATCCTTGACTGTATTCTTAAGAACACTGGCTTCCTCTCAGTCTAGCTCAGTAAGAAAAAAAGTGTGCCTCAAAAGTCTGTCACATTAATTAAAAATCTGCCAAAAGACGACCACAAGGCTCGACTTCAAAGGCAACCAGAGACAAGCGTGATAATTAAATGTAATAAATCTGTAAAATTAGCTGGCTTCTGCAGCTGGAGACTACTGGTGTGAATATATAAACGCGGACCGGTGGACATGTCTGAACCTGACTCTGATCGCACAGACAGAAGAATTGAGCAGGAATAACTTTTCTTTCTCAGAGACAGACATTCTCTCTAGCGCTACTAGTGAATATGACTCAGGCTGAGCAGCTCTGCAGGGTCTTGACCACATCAGACTCCTGACACATGCTCAGCCACCAACAAACACACACCTCTCCAGATTAACTCTCATCTCTTACCCCCCCCCCCCTGCCGCCATCTCCTCTTGACCTCCTGCAGCACCTGTGCCGAGTGTATGCACAGGCCTCTCGGACAAGGCCCCGTCTGTGCTGGACCGACTGGCTCTTTGCCACACTGACGCTCACTGGCTCTGTGCCCCGTAATCCTGGGAACGTCACAACTGCTTGCCCTTGCTCCCCCGGCCCCCCTCCTCCCATGATTTCTTAGGACGCCATAGAGCATGTGTGCACAGTGGGGGCAGAAAAAGCAGGCCTCAAGTGGCATGGACTCTACACAGAGAACAACAGTCTTTACACAAAGCCACACTGGCTTTTTTGCTGCCAAGCCTTTCCAAAAGGAATGCTACTGCTAAAAAATGTATGGGTCCTTCAAATCCCTTGTTACCAACGTAACTGACATGTGTGTTATTTTGTTAGGCTGCAAGCACAGAGGCAGTGGGTTGCATTTGCAATGTGTAAGTTTAACTACTGCATGGCAATCAGCAGCCGATCTAACCTAGGCCTTATCAGTTGGGACACTGGGAGCCCATTCACAGAGATAAGGACCAGCTTTGTGACGTGTGCTTTCTGTGTGGGCCGTGTGTGTGTGTGTGTGCCGTGTGTGTGTGTGCCGTGTGTGCGTGCCGTGTGTGCCAACTAACTATGGGGAAAAAAAAGGATGGATGGGACACTTACTGGTTGGAGCTGTTGCCGGCGAGCTAGGGGAGTCCAGCGTGTCAGAAAAGCAGCTCTCGCCATCCGAGTCCCATCCCGCAGAGGAGGTAAGGGACGATGGGGAGGACGAGGAGTAGCACTGGTCATCATCCACCTCGTCAAACTTCCTCTTCAGAACCCCACTCATGGCGGTAGATGATCTGCAGCAGAGAGAAGAGATGGAGATGGAGGGGGGGAAAATACATTAATTATCAATCTTATGTGAGGCTAATGTCATTAGCATAGTAATTACCTTGTTTCTCATTACATACAAACATGCTAATTTGACATCATCAGCAAAAATATGTCATGCCTCAGGGGCACTGTGTGTGTGTGTGTGTGTGTGTAATTGGTATGACCATAGCATGTTCTCCCTCCCCAATATGCTTTGTCATCAACTTTGTTATATAAATGGACATGAAGCACAAAGACTCAACTTTAAACACATTTCAAGGCTAATAAACACAACAGCTGCTGGGAACAGGGCCAAGCCAAACCCAACCCAACCCATATAGCCAACAACCTCCAGCAGCGACCTCTGATCAAATCAAACATGTCCAGCAGACCTCCACGCACGCCAAGCCTGTTAAACATTTCCAACAATGGCACTTCCGAGGAGCCAAACTGGGTGTTCTCTCTCGCTCACTGGCCTTTCTGATTGGGCACCGCCGAGTGCGTGCTCAGTAGCCCCTTGGAGGCCTCGAGGGGAACAGGAAGCAATCAATCAGGCCAAGTCAACAATTACCAGACCCTTCACCTGCTTACAAATCCAATCAGCCAAACGAAAGCATTGATCAGCAGCGAAGAAGTGCACACACAGAGATGGCAGCCTAGCACAAGCACCCTCAAAAGGATGTAGCCTTCAGCTCCCCACCTCACACTTAACACACCAGTTTTACACCAGGCATGTTTGGAAGATTCTGTGAGTCTTGCAGGTATGAGCAAGTGAGCGTGTGCTTGTGTGTTGAGGCACTCAGAAGTAACTATGCATACAGATTCTGGCATAATAAACATGATTGTTATGCAACTCCACTGAACGCAGTTTCCTTCCCTCCCCTCTCCAGCTGCAGAAGGAGAAGCCGCTTGTTCAGCAGTAAAAACAATCAATCCTTTGAGGGGAACGAGAAGGGCTCGGTCACTAGGCGGTCACCCCTCTCTCTGAGCAAAGCCTCCTGACGAGTGAGCGAGAGAGAGAGAGAGAATCAGCATCTGCCGCTGAATAATCTGTTGATTTTTCCACCGGAGGTCACTACACTGCTGTCTGCTCACTCCTTCATACAGACAGACACAGAGACAGAGACAGAGATCAATTTGTTTACAAACTCTGCCTCTTTTTTTGTCCCTACGACTGCACCTGCTGACCCAGCCAGTGTCTGGACTCTGAAGAAGACAGGAGTACAGAGGCTCGGATACAGAATACTAGGATGATCATGACTATTAAGACGTGCAAGATCTCAGGATTATGCATTGTGTGTCCAAAAACAAGGACACACACAGGGTTTCCTTTTGACCTCGTCTCCTGGGCTCAAGTTGTTGTTATTGCCTCTTTAGAGCTTGTAAGTCTGTCTCTCAGTCACACACACATACACACACCTCCCTCCAGTGTCCTAATTAACTGCACAGCCCCGTGTCTTTGAAGCCCTCTCGTGTTCAACAGCCTCATAAACAGATGTGACGTCTGTTCTTAGGCCATCAAGGCAATGAAATCATGTTCGTTTCCAGGGACCACAACCGAAGAACGCATGTTCCTGAAAGGCTGGAATCTGGGTGATAAATAAAGCTTGCAAATGACCCAGTCTGTCAAGTGAGTGCATGACTGACTGGTTCCCTGGCCGACTGTCTACTCCACCACACTTCCAGGAAAAAAAAATGAGACGGTCAAGACTTCAAGATGAGATCGTCATCAGTAAGGTCTGTACACAACGTCTCACCCCCTCCATGCCAAACCCCTCCCAGACAAGAAAACACACTCTACTGAAGATGACGCATACTAATAAAGATTCTCAGACAAGTGACTCACTAGTGGGTACAGACTAGAGAACATTTAGGGAGATAAATAAACAAACCAGACACTTTGTAACAAGAGATCCCTTCTGTTGAATCTCCTTCTAAATGTGTTTTAGTCAGTAGAAGCTAAGTAGCAGAGAAACAGCAGGAGGGCACAGAGGGAGGCATGTGAGGTCACCAATGTGTCAGACGGCGAGACACTGTCAGTGTCATCTGTACCCCAGGCTGCACTGCCAAGCTCTCACACACAGGAGGTGCCAGGGCCAAGGTGTTCCCATCCAGCAGCCAAATCTTCCTTACACCCCCTACCGCCTGCTCACCCGCCCCAGTGTCTTTCAAGGAACTGTAAATCCGCATGGGACTCAACGCCTGAGTGGCCTTATCTGCCTGTATTACGTAAGCATCCCCACAGCAAACAATAAAAAAAATAATAATTGCCTGGTACTTCAAAGCCCCCTCTCCATGCGCCACGGTGTATCTGCCGCCACAGTCAATGTGAGGCGTTACGCAAGGCCAGCAGCAGCGCATGGCCACAGCACAAGACACGCGCAGGGCACGGACTGAGACCAATGGGGTGGCCTCGCTCATAACGCTGAGCATGCACCGATTCAGCACTACGGCACCCTTGTTTAGACAACCAAAGGCTTTATATACACTCACTATATATAGTGATATGTTGAGTGAGCTGCCAAGGAGGCAGTGACAAAGACTCAAGGACTTCCTCTGTGAAGTAAAAAAGACTGATCACAATCTTCTCATTTGACTATGAAATCGTACCTGTATACTTTTTCCAACCACAGACTAATCTCCAGGCATTTGCATTCAGCTTTATCAGGGCTCCAAAGCCTGGAGTGTATGGATCACCAAGCCTCTCCCAAAACAAAAAGTTAAGAGACACAAGCCCTTCCATTCAATGTAACATTGACACACCAACACACACATTTGTGTAAAGAGGACAGACAAAACTGCAAGGATGGATGCCCCTGAGGGAGGAAGGAGGGAGAGAAGGGAGAGAGAGAGAGAGAGAGAGAGAGAGAGAGAGAGCTGAGGAGTTTTAATTAAAGGCAGTGGCCATAGAGGGAGGGCAAGGGAGAGTGAAAGGAGGAGGGGAGAGAGTGGGGGCCATCTATGGTGTCAGAACTGGGTCATTGTCTTTTGACTGCAGCCTACCTGACACATTGATTTGTTAATCTTGTTCAACGGGCAGAAACAATGAAGAGGAGCTAATCCCAAAGAGCGAGGGAGAGAGAGGTGAAGAGAGGAGGGGAAGGGGGGTTGAGGACATAATCTTACAGTCTGAGAGAGTCACGTCTGGGGTCCCTCACCCCCTCCAGCACAACCACGTGGATTGAGAAGGATGCAGAAAGAGATGCAACATAATGAACAAATTAAAAGAAAACATGGACACTGAGGACCTCATGTGGAGGCTGCGGAGGACGAGACCTTTCGCCAGGCCCTGGAGATGAGAGGGATCTGATCAGACAGGCGAGATGGGGGAACAGCAAGCGATTTCGCTACTCCATAAATTATGCATCGCTGTCATTCCATCAAGCTGCTAAGACAGAGCAATAAAAAGGCAGAGGCAACACAGACACACACCATAAGATGAGGTATTCCCAGCGGTCATCCATCTGAGAAAGATAAATCTCACGCAGGGGGCAATGAAAATAAAAGGGTTGTCCACTGGAGGAGCTCACACACACACACACACACACACACACACCTCTGATCAGGTCAGCAGGGTAGGTTGAGATGACTCTGCCTAGATGTTACAAACAGAGGCTGGTGGTATGCTTTCACAAACTCTCTGTTCTGCGCAACAAAAGAACACTGGGGAACTGTGAAAACCTTTTGGCAGTGATCCAGAGTATAAAAATATCCCCCTTCTCTCTCCCTACACACACACCTATCAAAACCCACAGGTGGGAGTTCTCTGTTGAAGCACTCTTGAACAGCATTAACTCTCTTCAAAGGATCAACGGATGATACTCATTTTCATTAATAGCATTATCACTTATTTTATCTTCTAAACAAGCCATCAAAAAAAAAAAAAAAAAAAAAAAAAAACCCAGATAGTTTGAAAGTCAAATTATGGGAGTTGCACACCTACATATCCCAAAATGAAATCGTTTTACAATAAGCTTCAACACAGATTACTAAACAGTTCTCCAGAGGCGCATACAAATCCTGAAATAAATTGCAGTTAAAACCGCTGGACTCACCAACCCTTTGGTCCAGCACCGGGGTGGATCAAGCCAGAGTGAACACAGCCAAGCAGCCTGCTTGAGCTATACTGAGCTGATGCTTCTGCACACACTCGCTCGGACACACAGAATTGGTGCTGGAAAGTTGACTTTGCCCCAGCAGCTGGTTACGCAGCAGCACGTCCACAGCTGATAAGAGAGCTCTTCAGCACTGAACGTACGCTAACCCGATCTGCACGTCGTATTTGCATGCCATTCACAAAAAGTGTTGATAGCCAGCTATTACACCTGGGGGGGCGTGGGCGCCTTGCAGTCATCTGTGGCAGATCAAAGCACCCCTTTGTGCAATTACACCCCGTTCTCTACCACTTTATCTCCCTCTCTCTCTCTCGTTATGTGCACTGCTGTACTGTAACAGCACTTAGAATGCAATCTAATGGGTGGGGTGGGTAATATCCAGATACAACTCATGAGGAAGTCATGAAATTTCACAACTGTCAGAGAAATCCAGGCATGATGACGTTGGGGGGCATATAAAGAGAGACAAAAACTCCACCTGGTGGCTCAACAGCACCAAACACCCCAGCTCTCTCTCCAGAGATGGCTGCTTCCAACCACAATCAAGAGCCCATCTGAAAAAAAGTCCACTTTTGCCAGAGAAACATTCTGTTCCTGTGTCTCTCAGTTTCTCTCTCTCACACACAAACACACACACAAACCTTGTGTGCATATCCTTCCCAGATAGTAGTGCTGGTGCAGCAAGGGACTTTAAACAAACAAATAATTCGATGCCTCCAAGCCACAGGCATTCCATTCTGGCAGGGCGAGCCCCTCTGTAATGTGGGATGGAAGGGACTCGATTGAACCCAGATGCGCTCCCTCCGTTCTCTGGTGCACTAGTGTCCCTGCCGGGACACACGCAAGAGCCAGAGATGCCTTTTAAGGGCACACCTGTTAGGGCCTGATGCAGACCTTATGCTGGAGGATTGCTTTTGGGCCTGTTAGTTGCATTCTTGCCTGACCACCACATACTGCACAAGCACATGTGGGTGATGCTGGCAGTACGTAGTTCGTAAATTCCACAAGCAGCTTACGCCGCCTGCCCTACCCCCCTACTGATGGTGGGCATGAAAAACTACCACGGCTAATGTCTTTTCACTGAGGAGGAACCAAACACACCAAATTCCTCCAGATTCCCGAATGCATCCATGAATAGCACTGAAATAACAAATCCAGCTCAAGTGGTGGCAGCACGAGTTGGGCTTTATAGCTTCCAGAGACTCTGATAAGAGCTCCGTGTGTGACAGCCCTTCAGCACACACATGCACGCCACCATAAAGAGTTGGCTCGCTCGGTTCACACCAGATCAGGGCCAGATCAGACCCAGTGCAAACTGCTGTCTGGGGAGTTTGTCAGCTTGTCATTAACTGCATGAACGAAGTCCCAATTGGCCCTGCATAGACTGCATCAACTGAACCAAATTAAATTACACAAAATGTTGCATGTGTGTTATACACACAAGTAACAAAAGCAATCACATATAGATCAGCATGGACATTATATTTTTGGACTTGTGACATGGCAAAGAGATTGGCTAACTAGCTCACTCATAGAAAATGAGTCAGACAATAGTCTCTAATGCTTGGAGACTCCCTAGGGAGGTCAGTCTCTCTCCAAGTTTCCCCCCTCTGTGTGTGTGTGTGTGTGTGTTAGAGGGGTCACCCCTTGTCTGGGCCACTCGCTGGTACCTCACAAGCTGTGAGGAATGCTGGAGAATGACAAAACAGATGGGACCCCTCTGCTAGCTTACCCCCCATCCCAAGACACAAAAGCCCCAGCACAGCCAGTGAACATGCAAACACATGGGATGGTGGAACAAGCATAGCAGACAAGCAGACAGTGGCAAGGAACCACTGATTAACCCCACCGCCGACTCTGTTTTACAAGAGGAGATGTGAAGGGAAAAGAAAACAGACAGAGTGGCTCAGCAAAAGCATGTGGTTTCCAGTGAAACACTACTACTTCCTGTTCGGGTGAAAACAAGCGACTCAAGGACCAGGGCGATTCTGGCCGCCACTTGCCTGTCTGAGGAAGGAGGCTGTGTGTCGACTTAGCCTATATGTGAGACCTGTGAGGTGGCATTGGACAGGATATCAGTGAGACAGTATCTTAATCCCCTAACCTTGCAGCCACACCTGTCTGCCCTACAGTCTGTGTATTCTCACTGGTTTATTTCAATAAAGAGGATTCCATCACATTGCATTTCCAACATATAATTAATCAATTTTTTTGCTCTACTTATTTTCTCTTACTCAAAATCAGTTCAAATTTAGGCTACAAATCTAAAATATCAAGCTCTTTAGATCTAGTGTTACATTTTTAAAGACGTTGTGGTTTAACAGGCACACACAGCAAAACAATTAATTGCAGCCCTGGACATGCTCAGTAGGCTTGTTAAGAGGAACGATAGTGAAGTCATTTCACATGGAAAAAAAAAATAGCCAGGCAAACGACGAACCAACAAGCCACACAGCAGCCTATTAGAGCAGAGTCTAAACAAAGACTCATTCAAGCGACCATAATCTGAAAGAACATGATTCCCACAAACAAGCGAGTGAGGTCGCGCTAGAGACAGCAATACAGCATACCATCAGAGTTCCGTGTTAAAATCGCCCGCACAGTAGAATTTTTTCAACAAGCGATAAGTAAGGGATAAAGCCTCAGAGAAAATAATTTTGGTGATAATTAAAAAATAAACTGAACTTTCCAGGAATTCCTGAGCATCACTGTTATACTACCCTAAGGCTCTGCTATCGTCAATAAAACAAAACAATCCCAACAGGTAGGCTGATATAAATATTGTAACAGAGCGCCTATTCGGTAGGCAGGATACACACGCTTACCTGAATGAACATGGCTAGGGTAGGCCGACGCAACTAATGTGGAATCACCTGCTCATTAAACAGGCGACACATTGTAACGCAATCAGTGTCTTCATCAAAGGCGACTAATAGGCTACCGCTGATGGATGAATTCACTGGCAATCAATCACGTCACAACGCGTCTGTCTGGTTAACCTGCCGGTGGCAAACTGGCAAGCACACTATTGCTCATAGAAGCCCGATGATCCCAATGATTAATGCTAATTACAACACTCACTCCCTGAAAAGTCTTGTAGTACCTTCAGGAGTCGCTCTAGTTACGAGAGACGCGCCACCGCAGAGAACTACATGGAATCAATTTACTTTGGCTCTCGTAGGCTACAACTAACAGGAGCAGTTATCATACCAAATCCAAACTATTGGATAACAAGGTCTAGGCTATCGCAATTGTGAGCGCATCCACCGCGAATAAAGTCTGATTTGATGGGAAATACACCCCCTGCGAGAAACAGTCCACAGTCATCCCAGATGTAACAGGCTACACTAGCGGACAACTGCGAGTCAACATAACGTTATCAGTTTGTTATGTTAAGCGACACGCTCCTTACAGTGGTTGAAAATGTAAGCCTTATTACATGGCTCATGGTCAAAGACTGGCTATAATTATTGAATGACAAATATATCGATATAGGTCTAGTAACCTAACCTAATATCTGACAAGAGAGAACATTAACATGTTAGGTTTTAATATTTTAGCACCACTCGCTAAGAATTACATAGTGCCCTTTTAGCGCCGACAGATCTGCTATACATTGCATAAAAAGTGTAATAACAGCATAAAGTTACATCGACAAACAGATGCCTCACATCTCACAGACAAACAAACTTCCCTAAGAAAAAAAATCATTACCACGACAGCGTATCTGTTCCAGTGACATAGGAAAAGGAGCATTCAAACTATTTGGCTACCCTACACCCCAGAGCCTATTGGACATAATTACAAGTGTAGTGGATCCCGACACTTACCAAGGACTAACGTATCCGATCACCATTAGTAACAATAGAAGAAATAAGCAGATGAAATAATAGTAATCCAGGCGACACTATGTTGCTTTATCCGTGCACAGAGCCTTCGGTTTTTGTCTCGCTATTGTATGGACACCGTACCAGCTGAAGCGTTTCCCTTGTCTGAACCAGTCTGCTCGGCAGCGCAACCTTTTTCGTCAGTGGAAAACTCCCTCCTGGCGTCTGACGCAGGCGGTGACAGAGGGAGAGACTGCCCACGCTGCTTCCTGCCTCAGTTCCGACTGAACTGGCAGTCCTGCCGCAGAAGCACCCTGATAGCAATCACTTTTATTACATATCCATTTTAGATGTCATAGCAATTTTATGTCTAAATACTTAAAAAGGTAGCGTAGCCTATATAATGACAATAATAGCGTGACCGCCCCCTGGTCTGTCACCTCTGAAATTCACGTAGACTTTCAGTTTGTAACCCATTGAGCCTACAGAGTTAGGCTACTGTAGAAATTCTGTATTATGCTGATAATGTTATGGTATTAACGCAGATATCCTAATATGTTTATAGTCTTGCCTGTTAAAGATTTTCACTGTGTTCTCTTCTGTCCACCACGATTTACCGTCAAAATACGCCATTGAGTCAGCTTCATTAGAAATGATGAGTCAGATTACTGTAACAGCCAGTGTTTGAATCCCATTTTAGTTGTGACGACACAACAACGTTTCAACACTACGCATTCAAGACCATTTGATTTAGTGATTAGTTATTTATTTGATCCAAACTCCAGGTTGTAAAGTTAGGCTATATATTTTTTTCTATTTTATATTAGAAGAGCAAACTTCGCCCATATGAGAACGTGAGTGTTTTACACATAGATGTGGAATAAGCCTATATTTAGCCTGTTATGCTATGTAGGCTATTATCTAATACAAATGAATCACAATCTAGGCTGCTGTTGCCATGGTGTTTACACCCCTGGCCACACAGATACCTGAATGGGCCACACATAATGACATCACACTGTGTGGGAACAGTGATTTGCTTGACAAAGACTATACCTTTCACTTCTTGTGATGAAACTCCTCTCTTTTGCCATTGGCTAGTTGAAAGTGAACAGGGTGCCTTGCCCATGTCAACACAGTTGTAGACATCAGCTGGCTAAAGAGATGGAGCAATTAACGTGAAGATGTACTGTAATGTGCCATCACTGTTGCCTTCATTCCCAGCAACACACCCAGTTCACTATAAGGTCCCACACCCAGTTCACTATAAGGTCCCACACCCGGTTCCACTGTAATTGTTGTGTGACACATTAGATTTTCTGGTGAACAGACGGATGTCTGACGGCGTAGCAAGAGACAGCTCTGGAAATGTGGCACACTCGTAATTAGCTTAAGTAGTGTTGTAATGGGTAGAGCTTCACCTGAAGTGTGCCTTTTTTTAAGGGTGTGTTTTTGTGTGTGTGTGTGTGTGTGTGTGTGCGTGTGTGTGTGTGTGTGTGTGTGTGTGTGTGTGTGTGTGTGTGTGTGTGTGTGTGAGTTTATGATGCTTGTTCTGTATGTATGTTTGTCTGTGTATCATATTAGTAGGTCAATGTTAGTGAGTGTGTCTGTATATGTGAGTGTATTGTGTGTATGTCTGTATGTGTTGGCCTGTGTCAGAGAGAGAGCCTAGAGTGTGACTTACATACGTTCCCCAACTCTATGATTAGCTGCTGTTGCCTCGGCACATTTAGACACAAATAATGTCCCGTCTGAGAGTCCTGAGTGGCCCTGTCGTATGACACTGCCCCCCCCCATCATTAATGAGGAATTCAGCCCCATTGGCTCAACTCAACTCTGCACTCGGCACTAACACAACCACAACACTAATCAACATCCACCTCACCGCCTCAAACCGCAAAAGGGCTGACTAGTGCTTAGGGGGTTTATACTGGGCGCAAACAGCACGGTCCACCTAAAACGTGTCATTACAGGGATTTTGTTCATCGGCCGGTGCACGTTCACAAACAAGCTGTTTGATTCTTCTGGAGGGCTACATTAAATGGCCTTGTTATGTAATGAAATAATGATGATGGCATGCTGAAATGGAAAAACCAAAATTGCACTAATGTTGACAGAGCATGACTGGCAAATGCTGATATATATATCCATTTTAATAACTGAACAACTAAGAGAGGGAGAGAGAGAGAGAGCAAGAGAAAGAGAGAGAGCGCCATTTAATGAAGAAGAAAAGTTTTGGCAAACACTGACACTCACAAATGTTTGTCTTCTCTTCCAAGAAGAGAACCCCTACCATCACCACCACCACCTCCTCAGTCAATGAGCAGGGGGGAGGGGTACCTTGTTGCCAGCGACAACAAATCGGCCTTGAATACATTACCGGCTCACTCTTTAAAAGTGTGCCAGAGACTTCACTGGAAGATGGCCCCACAAAGAGCACAATGATGGCCCTCAATACTTTCCATCTGCGGACGGAACAAAAAAAAAAGAAGACCACAGCTGCACGTGCTGTGTGTGGACTACCTCAACAACACATCTATTCACACATGTTTGATGTGTTACATCTTCTTATGCCTGTAGGGTTTATTTATGCTACCTACAATATTATAATCATCACTATTGTGAAAATGAATCTCTCTCACTTATACATACAAAACATGTATACCTGCATGCAATACAGAAATACAAACACACAATGTATCTATTTGTACACACGCAATATATAAACAAATGTAGGCATAAATGCTTCCATACACACATACATGTATGACTGATAGTACAAAATATGCATATTGTGAATATATACCATGGTAAGACATTCAAAGTTATTCTGTCCCCCCCAAAAAATGTGTCTTCACATTATGATACCCTCACACAGTCTGGACTGGGGTGCCAGTCAGTCAGGGTGAAGTGCAAAGTGCAGTGTGTGTGTGTGTGTGTGTGTGTGAGAGAGAGAGAGAGAGAGAGAGAGACAGGGAAAGAGACACACACTCACGCCAGATTGATGGCTCCAGCTGTCCCTAAGGCAAGGGTAAGAAAGCTGGACAGCTGGTCACCTGTGGCTGCAGCCTGCTCTGCCGCCACGTTCGGGGTATTGTTATTCAGTGGGAGGCCAATCAGCGCACACTGCCTCCCTACTGCCTGCCTGTCTAGAACCACTGGGACCTGATAGTCAAAACAAAACCGTAATGAATTAATCACACAGTTTAGGCCTCTGTCACAAAATCATACCAGAACAAAGTTATATAGAAATTCTTATGGCTCATCTATAGTGTGTATTTGTTTATATGGCTTTTCGTACACATATTTCTTTTGAACAATTGACAATACCATTTACTTGACATATTCTGTAATTTTACCAAAATTGGCATTTGGTTCACAATTCTGAAGATAAGTCAATGTTTTAGAAAACAGAAGTGGTCAGATAACAACATGTTATTGTAAAATGCTAGAGAACAGTCTCAAAAGTACTATTCTCTCCTTTTGTTTTCTAAGAAGTTCTAAGATTGTAAGAAGAAAAAAACAACATGGCTGTAATTGGAGATTGACTAAGTGAGGCAAAGGGTTAATGAACAGGCAGTGAGAGAGAGAGAGAGAGAGAGAGAGAGAGAGAGAGTGAGTCGGAGAAACGGACACCCTCCCCCTCCAGTACACCCTCTAGCCAATCACCGACCAGAGGAATAGCTTTGCTTGGAGACTGAAGAATCCAACCAGTGATATGACATCATCAGCTACCCATGAAAGGAGAGGTTACCCCCCCTCCCTGAAGTAGAGTTGGGGAAATGTGAGTTTTTTTCCTTCTTCTTCTTCTTCTTCTTCTCCCTGGTAACTCTGTCATTGGAGGTTTGGAAACAAAGACCTGTTTGTTAAACTTGCGAGCCCTTGCCTTTGTTGAGTGTGCTGAGGACAGATAATATATATCCTTTTGATTAGAACCAGTGTATAGGAAGGTTTAAGGCAAGAGCCCATATGGAAAAACAGTCTGAGCAGAAATATTTATTTCTTAAACCTGATTTCTTTTGCAACGCTGAGAGAAAATAGCATAATAACAAAACTTAATTGTGGGGTTTTCCCGATTGAATATAAAATCATTCAAATATTTTAACATTTAATAATATAAATTTAATAATATAAGTGCAGACAGTAGTGTTGATGAGGTGTGCTAGTTGTCAGATGTACCATATTTGTTTACAACTGGCACACAGCAACCTTCTCACTAGAGAAAACCGGCGTTTTCTTGGTTTCATTTGCATGTCGAGGCGACACACTCACTGTGTGCAAAAAAAGGCTCCCTTTCACAGCCCCAACAAACAGTCATTCTGTGCGGCCTGCCCTCCATGTGTATATGTGTTTTTCCCCTTCACAGACTCTCTGTGCACGTCTCTGGCAGAGGGAGGAGAAGGGAGAGGGGGCAAAAAAAGAGGGGCGACTTGACTTTGTTGTTTGCTTGGCAGAGAGGCAAGGTGGGAAGAGAGCTGCACTCACGAGTCCATTTCAGAAAGTTATATTCCATTTTCCATGCATTGATTTACAGTTTATTATAGATACCTTCTGACTTGGTGTAATTGATTGCACAATTAAGACTTCGAGAAGGTTTCCATGCATCAGAAATGAGTTAAGTCACGAGTA
The DNA here is from genome assembly GCF_017589495.1 of Alosa alosa. Taxonomy (NCBI): domain Eukaryota; kingdom Metazoa; phylum Chordata; class Actinopteri; order Clupeiformes; family Clupeidae; genus Alosa; species Alosa alosa. The sequence continues at coordinate 19,491,689 of NC_063204.1, forward strand.
GAAAATGGGTGGGCACAACCCTATTCAAAGCTGAAAGGACACCAACTTTTAATCAGTCTGATTGCTCGTTGGTGTGAACCTGAACATATTAATATGGCCAAAATGATCCTGTGAATTAACTCCTGCTTTACCACCTTGTCCTTAAGTATATGTTTGGTGAGATCGAATGGAAAGTGAGCTTGGGTCACAAATCTGGAGCTGTAAAGGTTAATGATGAGTGACAGGGGGATTAAAATGGCCTCCACTGCCTAGATATGTAGCACCCCTCCCCCCCCCAAGCCTCTCTCTCTCTCTCTCTCTCTCTCTCTCTTTCTTTCTCTCTCTTTGCTTTTCTCTTTCAATTTCTCTCTCTCCCAACCCCCAAGAGTCTTTCGCGTCCTTACTGCTCTTTGCACCAATCATGCATCAATGTTTGCCTCACTTTGTTGTGATTACCAAGCAAATCCTGCTCTCAACACACAACACCAATCTAACCAACCTTTAGACTCGGTCGACTATTAATATTCACTTCTGTAATCTTCTATATAAAACCGAATTGACATTGTTATACAAACATATTTTTAATAGGTTAAGTCAACTATGTTTGGCCAAGCAACTAGCATTCAGTGTCACCAGGATAAATCAATTCATATGGAATAAATATGGAATAAAAGATATGGAATAAAACCAGATCAAAATGTCAAAATGTTTTAGGAGACAAAACTAGAAGAAAACATCATGTTGAATGACTGACTGCAGCTAATGCACCATCTTTTCCATTCTGAAGGCTAATAGTGTGGTACAACACCTGCCTACACACACGTCTGCAATCTTATAATGGAGATAATTGCTCTACTGCACGTCATTGGGTCGAGGCTCCTGTTGGGTGTATGTCAGGTCATTTCTTGAAAACGGCGAGAGCACTTCCTCATCTGGGCTTGTTTACATGCAGTGCACGTGTCTCCAACCACTTGGCTCTTCTGCGCTGAGACTTCACGGTATTCTCACAAGGCAGAACACACACACACACACACACACACACACACACACACACACACACATGCACACATAATAACACACACTCCACACTCTTGGAGACGTTTCAGGGCAATATGTATCACTCAAACACCTGGTGTGGGCACTTTATGTAAAATGAAACTTAAGTACTGGCCTTGCATCCATGCATTGATGGTTAAACAGACTGTTTCATGCTTACTTGGGTGTCAAACCTCAGAAGGAAATAGACAAGTGTATTGTTTTCACCTGAAACCTGGAATGTAGTTTTGTTTGGATTAGTTTGACCTGGTTTGTGTGTTTGAATCAATGCCATTTAGTCAGTGATTGGTGACAAAACAGCTCTCTTTCTTGACATTACATAATTTGAGGAAAAACTGCCAGAAAAAAAAAATCAAACAAACAAACATATCAATCATATAAAAGATTTTTTTCCAAATGTTATGTTATGGACAGCATTGCTCCCTATTGTCCTCTAGCCATGAGTAGCTAATTTGTCTCTCAGCTTTTTCTCAACCTTTGCCAGATGTTTTTTCACCAGGTTTTCCCTCCAACATTGTGTTTGTTTCCAGTGAAGAGGGCACGGGAATCCCTCTGAGCGTCATCCACAGTAAGAGCGAAAAGCAAATAAACCACCCGGTTTCCTGTAAAAGCCTTCTACTTCCTTATTTCCTCTGAGTTGACACATTTTCAAGCATGTGCTTAGCACCTACAGTACATCTTACAATAACAGCCTTCCTAGCATCCAAACATTGCACGGATCTAATTCGTTGGAATATTTAGGCGAAGTGATCAGGCTGTGCAAAATAATTATGATTTACAGTATGAATACATTTTTATGATAACAAATTCAAAAGGTTGTAATTCTTTCACATGTCTACCATCTTTCCTTCACTTTCATGTTATTTTCTGAGTACTTAGATGGCTGAGAAACTCTAAAAGAACAGGAGCAATTAAAAAAAACTTGAAATGGGTCTGCAGACCTCTGGATGAAAAATACCAGCACAGCCCATTTAAACAAAGACCACAAGCATGTCTGCCAAGCCTGATGGGTATCAGAACAAGAACAAGGTTGTAAGTTGTCCAGTTGCAAACTACATTAAGCACTATTTCATATGCAAATCTGCTCAGGAGATACTGGAA
>NC_063204.1:19498824-19526324 GCF_017589495.1 Alosa alosa
ATGTGGCCATTAAATAATGGCTATATATAATGCACATGTATGTGAGCATGTATAGTGTGTGTGTGTGTGTAGGTCACAGGGTTAATGGCTATATCAAGCACATAAACCCTTCAGTAATGAGCAATATTTGTGTGTGAGGGGGAAGGTTACCCAAGGGTGACACGTGAAATTGTATGTCACATGATGACACAGGTTCCTTCCATTAACACGAGTGCAGTTTGGGTGGGGGGAGGGGGGACTCTGTATATATCTGTGTGTGTGTGTGTGTGTGTGTGTGTGTGTGTGTGTGTGTGTGTGTGTGTGTGATGTTTCTGTAGAGTTAAAGTGCTACCGTACACTCATCAGGCACATGGGTCCTACGGTTTGTCATGCCTCAAGGCCATTAGGATTCACTGGACTTAACATATTAGATTTAGAAACCTGCTGGGGAAAATGGCATGCATTCATGCATTGATGGATTTACAAGGTCATTTCTCTTTTTTTGAATGACATTTATCTTATGTGGTTACAAATCAACTCAAAAGAAAATAAGTCAATCAATCAACCATGTGTCCAGATCATTCTCATTTTGAACTCCTGACTACCATTTGACAATCTTGATATTTAAGCCTAAAATATGCTGATATACTTATAAGATGTTAATTAACAAGGGTATTACTAAGGACTTTAAATAGGCTTCAAATTAGCATATGAAAAAGTCTCACGTTTTGTTGTAGCTTGTTGACATATCAGCTTGGACTTATTTTGGTTGATAATTTCAGTTTCATAGTCTCAAAGTAAACAGTAATAGATCAGATATTAAATCTGTAGGTAAAACACAGCAGCTTAGCCTGAGTCATTGATCTGTTTAGATGTTGGAGCAGACCAAATCCAACAAGGCCTGCGAAGCTAATGAGTGTTATGGTCAGCTGCCACGAGGGCTACTGTTAGTCATGCTTCTTGGTCTCATGGATCCACTTAACAGCAAATACATCACATATCCTTCTCCAAGCATCACCAAGTTACTGACCCCTACCCTCGAGGCTATCGTTCCACGCCAACTCCCGGCAGCCAGGAAGCGCCAATTACGCAATATGAGCTTATACAATAAGTCTCAAAGAGAGACGGAAAAAAAAAAACAAAAAAAAAATCTGTGTGCTGTGCTTACAAGAGAAGACCAAAACAATTTGTGAATGTGATGTATTGTGACATTGTGAATGTCAGCTCAGCTTCCCGTATTTGATAGTGCATGCGTGACTATTACGGTGGGCCTACTCAGTGTCTTCAGCTGTGCCGAGTAAAAAAGAAAAGTACGACCAGTCAATAAAAACATGAGAATGTGCCAGCCTCCAGTTGCATGCACACACACATACACACACACACACACACACACACACACACACACACACACACACACACACACACACACACACACACACACACACACACACACACACACACACACACACACACACACAGACGCAGACGCACACACACTCTCAGAACAGCAGCAACTAAAACCCACTCAAGATTAGATAAGGGGCAAACATGGCAAACAAAGCACATTTTCATAAAAAAGAAAATGGGGAAAATGCTCCGATTCTCTAAGCTGATTCACTCACCCATCCTCCACTCCCTGTGTGTGTGTGTGTGTGTGTGTGTGTGTGTGTGTGTGTGTGTGTGTGTGTGTGTGTGTGTGTGTGTGTGTGTGTACACGTGTGTGTGTGTGTGCGTGTGTGTGTGTGTGTGTCTATCTGTCTGTAATAAACAGGTTTGCATGTCCCGGGGAGAGAATAAGCTCCACTCCCAGCCTGTTTATGAGGGTGATGGTGAAGATGGGCGTGGGGTTTATTTTCTGGGCAGATTAGGAGACTATCTGTTGATAGGTTTCAGAATTAACAGGGCATCAGCATAATACAGGCACCCATCCATCGTTGGGCTATAAGCTCGCCTGGGCCCACCTTCCGTGTGGGGGAGGGCATGTTTAGATGTTTAGCCACAAATATGGCTCAAAATGAAAATTAAAACACAACATAAATCTCACACAGGAATCTGCCGGTTTGCTTTGACAGCACCATACCTACAGGCAGCAGGACGGGATGCAGGAATGCTGTTTGTCACCATGACTACAGCATGTCTAGGAACGTGCCCTCATGTTATTTATCATTTGATCTACACATAACAGTCTCTCTGCCAGACTGGCGTTAATCATTAAAACAACACTTTCATCAGTTAATTGCGCAAATGACCATCATGTCTACATCATGTTCAGCACAATACAGCCTAGCAGTTGATTTGAGAGTTATTTGGAGAGTGTTACATGACAAAGCAACTGAGCTGTGAAAATAAACTGATCAAATAAATAAAAAGTTAAGGCTGAAACCTCTCATCTAAATGCTAACATGCTGATAAGCGGTCAGCCTGTAGTGATTTTGTCACCACATTAGTAATTTGTTATTAGCATGTGACCAGGTGTCGCCTGCTGAGTGTCAATTTACCTCTGGTTTTACAATAGAAACACACACACACACACACACACACACAAACAAAAACTTGGCTAATGCTTAATGAATCCACAAAGACTTAATACTGAGCACACCCATTAGGGCACTTAAAAGAAATCCCGGGATTCGGAATAAGAACCTCAGAGAAAAGATTAGCAATAAGACCTGAAATTCCTGCCCTCACAAACCATTAAAAATGTATGAAGGGAATCAAACAGTAGTTTTGCAGCATGAGCAAATGAGCATGTGCAAGAGAAAGAGAAAGAGGAAAAGAGAAAGAGAGAGAGAGAGAGAGAAAGAAAGAGAGAGAGAGAGTTGCTTTAGCACCAATAAGCATGTCTCTGGTCCTGAAGTGAGCTGTTACTGAATAACATGCTTCCTTCTCATCTGATTAATGCCCCATCAACAGATGCTGGGTGGATTACAGCTAGATTAGAGCCCCTTTCTTCGGTCTGTCGCTCTCTATCTCCTCCCACCCAAAAAAGGAAAAAAAGCATCCAGCAGAGCTCTCTTTAATAAACAAATAACAACAACGACAGCAAAACAAGGACAGCCAAGCTGTGTCTGTGTTACCAGTTCTGATGTTGTCAATATGTTGTTCACAATCTTGATGTGTGCGTGTATGTGTGTGTGTGTGTGTGTGTGTGTGTGTGTGATTGTTTAAAGATAGATTACATCTACATCTACATCAGCATAATTGACAGTTGATAGATGAGACACACACACACACACACACACACACACACACACACACACACACACACACACACACACACACACAAAAACACAATGGACTGCTAATGATATTGCTGTCCATTGTTACTGCAGTAGCACCTACTGTACAACCCCCACACAACAAAAGCTGTCTTTTAGAACAGTTATTAGGCACTTTGTTGGCAGACGTCCAACAGGGACGGGATTCTAGAATGTGAGTGTTCTCCTCCTTTTCTGTTTCGTTCCTCTGGCTGAGCATTCCCTGTACACTACACATGTTCTCTAAAAGATGACTCATCAGTTTGTTTTTTTACTAGCCTGAGTCATCCCTTTGCCTTGCACGTCAAACCAGTATATTGTGAATTTTATTTTTCCGCTGAGATCGACAAGCACACTGGAACACACATATCTCTCTTGCACTTTTGCTCCGTAACTGCCCTGTCTCCCCTGCCAAAGATGGTGCCAAAAACAAAACACTTGGCCGGCCATTCTTTTCCACTGCGGCTAGGAGACACACGGATGTAGCCAATGTTGTTGATATAGCGAACCCAGGGCCTGTCCCCACCCCTCATAACTGTCACTGCGCGTTCACTGCCTCTGAAAAACCACACTCTACAGCAGATGTCTGCTTACAGCAGAGCGAGATAATGACAAAGGATTAAACGTCTGCTCACCCCCCCGCCCCCTCGTGTGTGTGTATGTGCGTGCGTGCGTGCGTGCGTGCGTGCGTGTGTGTGTGTACCTGCTTTGGTCAGAAATGTATACGCTCCGTTAGGCAAAGATGGATCAACTCAAAAAATATATATAACACTTCAGGGAAAAAATATAATCTTTGTGAGATCAATGAAGTGATTTGGGATTAATAAAATGCTAATTCATAAAGATGTGGTGGAATGGCTTCCTAGTGAGGCACAGTGTGTGTGTGTATGTGTGTGTGTCTGTCTGTGCCTGTGTTCGTGTGTGTGTGTGTGTGTGTGTGTGTGTGTGTGTGTGTGTGTGTGTGTGTGTGTGTGTGTGTGTGTGTGTGCTCTGCCACTGTGGAATGAGAGCATACCAGGATCACAGGCAAGTTTATTTTGCTCCAATTGTTGAGTGGACACACTGTTTTTTGGGGTGGGCCCTGTCCATTCAGTTCAGCCTTGCCTCTGTAACTCACTTCAGAAAGTGACCAGCGGTGAGCAAGGCGGGCAGGTTGCAGATGAAGGGCAGGAAACAGAGGCCATGAAAAACACATTCATGGGCATGAATGGAAGGATTTATGCATCAGCACTGACTGGAAAACACAGCCTAATGGAGACGTATGACTGGACTCAACACAAGTCCCATTATGACAATAATGATGACAATAACTCCAGCAATGAAAATGTACCACAAAAACAACAACAGAAACTACATAGTACATGCAAAATAAATATCATGTGAATCTATAAAGCCAAAAGGGTCATGAAAACATGTTTTTTTTCCCTTGTAAAATGTAGCCTGGCAGTAGATTAGCAGTGAATGACACCTCACCTCCTATTTATTTAGACAGGTGCTGTGTAACGCATTTGGCCATGATGGGAAGGAGAAGATAAAGAAGATCCATTGTGCTTACTTTATTATAACCTTGGGCAAGATATATATATATATATATATATATATATATATATATATATATATATATATATATATATATATATATATATATATATATATATATATATATATATATATATATAGAGAGAGAGAGAGAGTTATCCAAGTGTCACGCAACCACACAGTGTAAACAATTAAGTTGGAACACGCTTCCAAAAATAATACGTTTAGCCAAGTGGAACTGGATCGTGGTGGATCCGGGCCTATCTGTGAGCTCACATGAACTCCCACCTTTGCGTATTGGTTTCACTTGAACCTTAAAGACTGTGAAACCAATTGACCTTGACGTTTCATTTTCACCACCAGACTTCCTTCTTTCACTGTTACACAGCCTGACCAAGGGGCCATTCCAGGAGACTGTTCTTATGAAGAAGAAAAAATCACTAGAACTTCCCGACACTTCTTGGAAATAATTACAAGAACTTGATGTCACTGGCAAAAGGGTCTGTTTCTAATCCCAGCCATGTTCTGTTTCAATTAATCTGACCGTGGGTTTTAAAATAGCATGTTTTTATTTATAGCCATGCTAAAGTGTTTGTCGCTCCACATCTACTTAATTTGGAGACAGTCTGACTTGGGGAATGAAGTGATCATCTAAAATAACACTTACAGCATGGCCTGTAATTTAGTGTAGCTTGACCGTGCATTAAAACACACTAGGGACAACTGCTGTGTTTTTCCTACTTGCTCTAAATGTCCCTGCAGCAACAGCTCATGCATCTAGCTGGGCTTTTACCTCACTACTTTGTTTGGCCACGATTTATGCAATCATTTGTCTTTTTGTACACAGTTGCCTTTTGCCTGAGCCAAATCAATGCATTGCAAAGGGAGTTTAAATGAGGACAGTTTGTGTGTGTGTGTGTGTGTGTGTGTGTGTGTGTGTGTGTGTGTGTGTGTGTGTGTGTGTGTGTGTGTGTGTGTGTGTGTGTGTGTGTGTGTGTGTGTGTGTGTGTGTGTGTGTGTGTGTCTTCAGAGAACATCATTACATGAATGCAAGGTGGTGCCCCTGCAACTGCTGCATTTGTTTTGGAGGAAGTGTTTCTATCTCCACTTAATCCTGTCCATGACACACAGGTAAAGCGATCCTCAGAGGCCGAGGGGCCGTCTGGGAGAGAGAGAGGGATGAGGGGGGGAAGAAAGAGCCCTGCACAGTCCCTCTCTGGGAGAGAGAGAGAGAGAGGGATGAGGGGGGAAGAAAGAGCCCTGCACAGTCCCTCTCTTTGTTTCCCGTGAAAAACACCGCCCTCACCTGCGACTCGCACAAAACTTGGCCATCGTCCAGGACCTGGTTTGGCCTTGAATGGAAAGGATGTGGTGTGTATGTGTGTGCGTGTGTGCGTGTGTGTGTGTGTGTGTGTGTGTGTGGGTGGGAAGGGGTCGGAGCTGGGTCCGGCACTGTACTCTTCATTGCCTGGCTCCAAGAAGAGCTCTCCGGAGGATTTACAGAGGTTGGGGCTGGGAGCATGAGCATGTGCATGTGTGTGTGTGTGTGTGTGTGTGTGTGTGTGTGTGTGTGTGTGTGTGTGTGTGTGTGTGTGTGTGTGTGTGTGTGTGTGTTTTGGGGGAAGGGTTTGATAGGATTAGAGTCCGTTTCTTTATACAACATTGATGAAGATATAGTGGAGCACTGGAGCACCAGGAAACCTTTTCTAAAACACAGCCATACCCAGATACCTAGCCAACACCCATCACACCTACAGCCTGCAAACGCCCAGCCCTCGAGGACACACCTCGGGATTGGGCCAACATCCGGACTGGCTGTTGATTGTTAACATACTTTGTAGCCCTGTCTCATATCATGAAAGAAGTTTGGTAAAACTATTATGCTCTTAAATACTAGGAGTCAATTCTGTCATGTAAAGTACCTTTTTTGTTTACTAAATTACTCTACATTATACATCTCTGTGCAAATCAAGCAGGTTCAATGCTGTCATAATAGATCAACATCAACTCTCAATAATGTAAATTGCATGATACTATGTTTCATATTTTGTTTAGCTAAGGACATCTGTCCAGGGCTATTCATAGGCCTAGCTTTGACACCTCACTCTCAGTCCGTAATGTCACAGTTTGGGACAGTTAAGTTAACGTTTAATTTGCCCTCTAATCCACTTTTATACGGAAAACAACTCTTTGCTTGCCTATTATTGGGGGTAGACCGATCCAATCCCGGTTTAACAATGTAATTTGATTAGGGAGGGTTTTCTCATAACTCCTTTAAACATTTATTTCCCTCAGGGACTTTAATGGGATTATTTACTCAAGGGTATCTCATCAGTAATGCAATTAATGGGAAAAGAATTTTGAACCATGTTCAGAACAAATGTCTACTTCCTGAGGACTAGGTCTTCATGTCTCACATAGAAGATAAACAGACAACAAAATATATCTTTCCATGAGAGCACATAAGAAAAGTCAGTCATGGTTAAACCACTGCCAAGATGTGTTTTTTCTTAACAGCTAAAGGCCATTTAAACAACAAGACAAGCAACAGCAATGGGAGAAGCATAAGGCACGTGTTCACATATAAACACACATGATTCACAGTTATGCAAAAGAGCCTGACACCCCGCTGGTGTCTTTCATCAGTCAAATTACATCGGGCCCCTCAGCCGGCTCCTGACTCAGCCGGCCCATGGGAGGGGCCCTAATCAGGTCAAGAGGGGCTACTGGAGACCAAGCCGCTGCCCCTGGCATCCAGCACTTGGGTCAGAGAGAGAGGGGGGGAGGGAATGGGGTGGGAGAGTGAGGGAGCGTTGGGGGGAAACAGAGGGAGAGGGAGAGGTGGAGGGAGACAGGGAGGAGGGGGAGAGGGAGAGAGAACGGGGGTGAAAGGGAGGGAGAGAGAGGGAGGCTGAGAGGGAGAGGGAGGGAGGGAAAGAGAGGGTGAGGGCGAGGGAGGGAGAGAGAGGGAGGTAGACTGAGAATGAGAGGGAGAGGGTAGAAACATTATAGGAAAGACAGAGAGAGATAGATAGATAGATAGATAGATAGATACTTTATTGATCCCCAAGGGGAAATTCAGGAAGAATTTGTTTCCACCCAGTTACGAACTGGGGACCTTTCGCATGTGAGGTGAACGTGATAACCACTACAATATGGAAACATCCATAGTGGAGGGAGAGGGAGAGATAACACTTCTTTATTTAAACAAGGAATTGAAATACTGCAAACAGGAAGAGAGATGGTGAAAGAGAAAGAGAGGGGAAGAGAACGAAAGAGGGAGAGAGAGACAGGGGGAGGAGATAAAGAGGGAGAGAGAAAGGGAGGAAGCTGTGATCTGTAGCATGCGGCCATTTAAGTTATGTTCTCCTGTCGAATGAACTCCATGTTCCCCTTTGATCTTCTCGTGAGGCTTTGATCAGCTGTCCTTTTGAACGTGAGTGCATGTCCCCAATTGTGCAATTAGTGGCTGAGGTGCACCCAGATCATCTGTGGTGGCCAAGGATAGAGGAGTGGAGAGGAAAGGAGAGGAGAGGACATGAAATTATGGTTGCTTTGGTGTGTTGTGTTGGAGGATGAAGAAGGAAGAAACGCAGTGAGGAGTGAGAGCGAGGGACAAAGGGAGCAAAAGAAAGAGAGGGGTGGGGGTGATATTATTGTGTATGTTCGAAAACAAACCAAGTAACTGTCATAATTACATTACAAATGAGTCATTTACATTTGCAGGATGACTATCCATAACAGACCTGTGCAACATGTTTGGAGTCTGTAGGATGAGCCATAAGCTGGACGCACACCGAATCATTTACCAGGTCACCATCTAACCGTGCAGTTGAAGGGGGCAGCCGTGGCCTTCTGGTTAGGGCTTCGGGCTTGGAACCGAAGGGCTGCCGTTTTGATCGCCGAAAAGTTGGAAAAATGTGGGCAGGGGAAGTGGTTGAGCACTGCTCTCCCATGCCCACATCCACGGCTGAAGTGCCCTTGAGCAAGCCACCTAACCCCTCACTGCTCCCCGAGTGCCACTGTAGCTCACTGCTCCGGGTTAGTGTGTGCTTCACCTCACTGTGTGCTTCACCTCACTGTGTGTTCACTGTGTGCTCTGTGTGTTTCACTAATTCACAGATAGGATAAATGCAGAGACCAAATTCCTTGTATACGCAAGTATACTTGGCCTATAAACCTGATTTACATTTACAAGATCACTAACCCATCACTGCAGCTCAGGACAAGATGAATCAGACATCTGCACAAAAGAGTGAGAGCTAGACATCATAAGCCTCTAAAATCTGAAAAAAGAGAGCTCGAAAAAAAGACAACTTGTCACCCAGAGCCCAAACCGCTCATGTCCATTGCAAATCGTGATTTTCATGCCAGTGAAGTGGCAGGCAGGGGTGTTCTGCTGATCTGTTGTATCCTTTTGAATTTGATTTGGGGAATTCAAGGGAAATTAGACTGAGCTAAATCTCTAAAGATTATATATATATATATTATATATTTTTTTCTGGCCTGCCTGCCAAATGTGATAAAAAAGATTTTTAGGCTGTTCTGCCCCTCCCCCGCTCTCTGCCTTCCTCATATCCATACAGACACACACACACGAATGCACACACACATACACACACACACAAACAAACACACACACACACACACAGATGTGTGCATGCACACACATATGCACGCATACAGACACACACAAAATACTTTAAAATCTTCACAGCAGTTTCTAATGACGAAACACCTTGGTGACCTTCTTTGAAGCGCAGTAGAAGGGGATTTGTGGCCCCAGCTGAGGAGTGGATGTCTTGTGGTGAGCACACTTAGCATTAGTTTTAGCAGCTGCTGGAAAGGGCCTCTATACTGTTGGTGGTTTAGACTCTAAATCTTCCTGATGACAGCAGCATCCGGATCGGCAGGGTACGCACCAGAACCATCCCAGCCGGAAGGGCTTTGTATCTGGGCTAAAGCTAATTCTAATGTACTAAGTGTGTGTGTGAGTGGGGTGTGTGTGTGTGTGTGTGTGTGTGTGTGTGTGTGTGTGTGTGTGTGTGTGTGCGAATGTGTGTGAGCGAGTGTGTGTGTGTGTGTACTGTATGTGTGTATGTGTGTGTGTATTGCCTCCAGTCTGGACACTCTAGGGGGTCTGGGCAGGGGGTCACTGATAGTACTCTGTTAGGCTTTTCTGTGTGAATTAGTGTGTATTCTGTATGTGTGTCGCATCTTGTGTATTCTATGTGTGTGTGGGCTGCGTTTGCCTCTGGGACTGAGGTGATTAGCATGGCAAGAGGTCGAGCCCCGGTCATGGATGTCCAGATTAGCAAGAGAAATTAAGCATCTTAAAACAAAGAGGGGCAACAAAGCACTGCACTGCCAAGCAGGGGGTAAAAGAGTTCAGTAGAGTTGAGTGGAGAGTAGTACAGACAAGAGTACAGAGAGGAAAGGAGAGGAGAAGAGAGGAGAGGAACAGAGTGGAGAGGAGTGGAGAGGAGTGGAGAGGAGGAGGGAGAGGAGAGGGAGAGGAGGGAGAAAAAAGAGGAGGAGAGGAGGGAGAGAGGAGAGGGAGAGGGAAGGAGAGAGAGGGAAGGGAGGAACAGGAGGGAGAGGAGGATAGGAGAGGAATGGAGGAGAGGGAGGGAGAGGAAGAGGGGGAGAGGAGGAGAAAAGGGAGAGGAGGAGGAGAGGAGGAGGAGGAGGAGAGGAGAGAGAGAGGAGGGAGGGAGAGGGAGGAGAGGAGTGGAGGAGGAGGAGAGGAGGAAAAGAAAGTGAGAGCAGAATAGAATAGGGGACTAGAGTGGGGAGTTGAATAAAGTATAATAGATTTATTTTGAATAATTAATACATTTTTTTTATTGAGAACACTCAAACACGCTTAGTAGAGTAGAGTTGAGAAGAGGAGAGTATAGGAGAGCACAATAGAGCCCATCAGAATACACACAGCAGCTGGCTCTGAGGCAGGATGTGCACAGAGATTTTGGGGGGCAGGGGCTCAAGTGAAAAAAGAGCACTTCTCATAATTTTCCAAATAAAATTTAAAAATTGCTTTAAAACAAGTGGGTAATGTATAGGCTAGCAAATGTCTGACTAACCAATTTATTAAAATACCCTCACACTACCCTTAAATACCCTGCAAATATTTAATACTCAACAGATTTCTACAAAAGAACAAAATGTTAACATTTAAATGCATAAATCTGGTGCACTTTTGATGATGATACTGCAATAAGTTCACAATCAAAAAGCATATTACAAGCAGAGTTTTACACAAAAATAGTGTATATTTCAGCACTCCATTAAATAATGCAGAAGGGGTCACCTGTGTTGTTCAGCTAGTAGACTAAAGGTATGGGAGCTAACATTTTAGCTATTGGATTGTCAGGCAGACAGGCAGCTCATGCTTTAGGCTACTTTAGCATGAATCAAGTTCACTAGGCTACATTTGTTTTCACCTTGGCAAGTGAGCTGTAACCTAGGTACTTTAGTTACCGGTTCACCATTCACCTCCACACAAGCCAAGAAACACCACAATTTTGCTGAGCGTTGATAGGGGCTGCCTGACGTGAAGCCTGGCTATGACTGCGTGTGCTCAGCATTGCACAATAGACGTGGAAATATAGAAAGGGAGGTAAGAGAGGGCAACGAACGCAACTAGTCTAATCTCATATTTAGGTTTTTAAGTTTAATCAATATTTGACAGGGAAGCTATGTGCAAACAGGAATATGTATCATGGCGTTTTTTTTAAGAAAAAGGGGCACATTTTTTCTTGAAAGAAAAGGGCAGGGGCTCAAGCCCCCTTTGACGTCTATATGTGTGCACGTGCCTGCTCTGAGGGAGGTCCGGCCAGGGTGTGGGCCAGATATGGGGCTCACTGAGGGCGGCAGCGCTGCCCCTCTGAGCACTGATAGGGACTAGGCAGGAGGAGGGGTGGGGGGTCGCTCACAAAGTGAGCATACTGAGGTCAGAGCATTTCCTGCATGTGAGTATATGTGTGTGTCTGTGTGTGTGTCTGTTTGTGTGTGTGTGTGTGTGTGTGTGTGTGTGTGTGTGTGTGTGTGTGTGTGTGTGAGAGAGAGAGAGAGAGAGAAGAGAAGAGAGAAAATAATGGGAGAGAGAGAGCAGGCTTGTGGCGCCATGCTCGAGACAACATTCCCTTTCTCTCTCCATTCCTCCACTCTCTCTCTCTCTCTCTCTCTCTCTCCCCACTGGCTGTCGCTGGTCTGAATTTCCTGTCTGTGAGTTGTACAGCGAGGTCAGGAGAAAGGGCAATTCCTCACACTGAAAAAACACTAATAATCATTTCCTGCATAGTGTGGGAGTAAACAAATGCTCTCAATACTTTGAGTTTGATTATGCAATACCATTTCAATGCACTCATCATAAACAGAACAAAAAGGACACTATCAGCATCTGCTAAGGAAATTAACGATATTGATCAGTCACCAAAGCAGACATAGCAGGTATCAATGTTCAATCAAATCCAATGTTTGGTATAAATAGATTAAACATAGTGAAAGTATTAAATAAAGTTATGCTGCTTATGCTAAGGTGATGATACATGGGGCCACTTTTTGAGCAATGTGGCTGGGCAACCACATAACCAGTTCCATTTATTCTGATTGGATGATCATGATGATTTGCCTACTGATGATTAAATTTCTCCAGAAAAGAAACTGTTGCCCAATATCAATGGGAACATGCCAGAACCACAACAATGTGGAACATTGTCCAGCAACATTGCCTAAAAAGTTGTCCCATGTATCATCAGCTTTACTATTATTCTATCAGTATGTTATACATATTTTTACTGTTTTTAGTCTTCATGTGTATACATGAGTAGTTTAAAAGTCCCATATATTATGAAGTCAGTGTGCACAACAGCCTGTTAGCGATTAGCATTCCTGAAGCCCTCCTGGAAAAGGACTCAAACTCTCCATCAAATGCTTTTCACTGTTGAAGATCCTATCAGGTGTTTAAGAGGACGAGGGGACAATGGCCTGGGACAGCTTCCCATTCTCAGGCCTCCAGAACATTAACTGGCTGAAAGAGGGGAGCCTCAATGGAGGAAAAGCCTCAGAGGACGCGGCGGTTTAACCAGTTTACAGGGCCGCTGGTGGGGGGTCAAAGCTCCATTGTGGCGCCTACAGAGGGTTTAATTGCATCGGTTGACAGAGGTTGCACTAAGTTGCGCACACTGCAGCAGCAGCAGTAGAAGCATCAGCATCGGGTACCTGGGACATACTGTGGTACCATGGGGATTATTGTTATTATAATGCTGTGATTCAATGCTTACATCAAACTACTAATGCAGTTCACACACACACACACACACACACACACACACACACACACACACACACACACACACACTTACGTCAAACTACTAATGCAGTTAACACACACACACACACACACAAATATACACACAGACAGACAAACACAACATGCATGCACATGTACAGACACAGACACACATACACACATGCACACACAAACACACGTATACATGCACAGACACACACTCACACACACACACCAGAAGCTACTTTTAGAGAGCATTAAGATATATCCTCCTGCTTTGTAATGGCGCATTGCACTGCCTAATTACCCTATGGTTTTAGCACACTGATATTTAAGTCCAAAGTCATCCACTAATTATTACCTTGCTCTGAGGACAGTGTCTCTTTAAATTCTTTCTTTCTCTCTCTCTCTCTCTCTCTCTCTCTCTCTTTCTCTCTCTCTCTCTGCCATAAATGACCCTGCAGACTCCCCGTCAGCTTGTCTGCCCACTCCCCTCTGTGTTACCAAATGAGTGATTATCCCTTAATAGACCAAACCAGTAGTGGAGCCAGCCTGGTGTCTCCAAGTAATGCACACGTGCAATGCTAGTTATCTGTGTGTGAGTGTGTGTGTGTGTGTGTGTGTGTGTGTGTGTAAGAGGGGGGTGGTTGGAATGAGTAGGCTGCATCCAGAAGGAGCCACTTTTACTGTTGAAGAAGGTTGGAGCAAGAATGTGTGTGTGTGTGTCTGTGTGTGTGTGTGTGTGTGTGTGTGTGTGTGTGTGTGTGTGTGTGTGTGTGTGAATGGAATGGAGGAAGGAAGGAAGGAAGAATAAATCAGCTGAACTGAGGGGCAGGACCCTTGTTGTCATCAGTGGGAAGCGGATTTGGCAGTCAGGAGCGGTCAGGACTGTGGCAGTGCGAGGGATAGATATCTCCATGTGTGGGTCTCCAGAGCCACAAAAGAGGGCTTGTCACTGGCATGCACCAGAACAGGGGAAAAAACAACAACAATCAATCGAAGATTGATTCAAACGCCCTCATCCTCTTAGACAAGATATTGTTGATATGGCTCTCATTTGTTTCAATCGCCTCCCCTTATCCCATCTCCTTTTCAGGTTTCACCATTAGAATCTCTGTCATTCTTCCAACTTCGCTGAAAATTAGCCTGGTTTAGAAATGGTGTTGTCATTCCAAGACCACAGGGCTCTGCAGGCATTTGAGATGCTATCCCTCCCTGTCTCTGTCACCAGCCAAGATGCTATCTCAAGAATGTCTTCATGCTGTCATATCTGCGCAAGGTTGCTAGACTGCATTGAGCGACAGAACAGGCTGAAACATCCAGAGACTGCACGCAAGTGCCCACCAAGCATGACTGGGGATTAAGAGTCTCCTGCAAACAAACAGAACAGAAAACGACGGCGAGTCTGGATGACTGCAAGTACGGTCCAGACCCCAGGCATTCTACAGACATTAACAATAATAGGGGTTGCAAGAGAGAGAGAGAGAGAGGGAGAGGGAGAGAGAGGGAGAGGGAGAGAGAGGGAGGACTCGGAGAGGAGGTACAGAGGCTGGTAATTACCCCTGAGAAACAAGCAGACAAAGCAGCATGAAAGAGGGACAGCACGGGAGGTTTACTGTCGCTCTCTCCCCTGAGCTACTGAAGTGTGGCGCTCGGGTGAAACATACTCGTGAGAGACGACAACTACTGCAGCTCCCGTGGCCTCTCACTCTCTCTCTCAGGCTGGCCTGACTGCTAAGCGGGTAACTAAGGACACTTGGGGACACTGAGGACAGGACACTTGGGGACACTGAGGACAGGACACTCTCAGCTCTTCTGGTGTCCTTAGCTGTCTGCTTCCAATGGAAAGAATAAAGAAAAAAAACAACATTCCTACTGAATATTATGGGCCTACCTACCTGTGCCATCCTATTGCATATATTGCATTTGATGTGTGCCATTATGCATTGTCTAATTTATCCGAATATTACATTACTGTGTAATATTTTCTATCCTATCCTGTACTATGCCATAATATGTACAGAGTCTATCTTGGTATGTTGATAGCAATAAAATGTTCTCAGAAATGTCCGAAGCAGAGACTCAGCTGGTGGTGATCTATTTTTAGCCCATGGTATCTTTCTTGGAGAAGGCTTTATTTGGTCAATTCAGCCCACACATGAAACAGGCCTGAAGGGACTCCCTGACAGCACGCAGCTGGTTTACAGGTTGGCAGAAAATATGGAGAGTAGTCGAGTCACCAAACAAATGCTCCAATCTCCTCTCTCAGAGACAAGCAGGAAGCACGGAGCTGACCAGAACTGCTGAGTTCAGAGAGAGAGAGAGAGGGAGAGAGAGGGTGGGAGGGGGGATAGAGAGAGAGAGGTATAGAGAGTGTGAGTTTGCGACCTAGTTTCTAGCCAAGGACCCAGAACTAGGATTGTCGAGCGTATTGATTTCGAAGCTGTTTTTGCCCATGTTCCCTCCATATGTAGGTCAGTGTGGTTCCAGACTCATTTAAGAGCATGTTGCACCCAGATATTTGGGTCACGCCTCAATTACCACAATTCTGCTGGCTGTGAGACCGTTTGGGCACTGGCATATCCGCTGTCAATTTAACAATCTGTGCGGATATTTCTATCAAAGGTATCTCTTGCAAAGCAACAGGCATACATGTCAGGGTGATTTAGTCTTGAAAATGTATGCACAACCCTTTTGTGCAAAAACAGATGTATGTCATTCAAATCTGCAAAGCCTATTTATATGTTTTTTTTTATATGTAAAGGATGGTGTTGTAAATAGGAAGATTAGTGCTGGTAGGTTGCCAACATGGAGGAAAAAAACAGAGTAGAGTTCTTTGTAAAAAAGCTGATTTGGCAGTAGCAACCGAGGCTGACAGCTGACTCTCTATTGGCTTCAGCACAGCCAATTGCACGATGAAGCAGAAAAACATCCAATCAGAATTAACGCATCGGGAACAAAAGAATAACTCTGTGAATTTCCATGTGCACCCATCCAACTGTCAACTCAGACACCTTCAAAGGGTCCATCTTTTGAACCTTTCCAGCACACCATGTCCTTGATATTAGAAAAGAAAACAGGGGGAAAAAACCTAAAGGATAGAAATAATCCTGGCGTTTTTACACCCAGTCTAGCAATGGATAAAAAAAGAGAGAAAGAAGAGAAAAAGTGAAGCCGGCAGGGAGACAGGCATGTGTTTTAGCTCTCAAAGGGAGGTCCCCGTGGAGAAAGCAGCCTGGATGCTTAAGTCAATAGGTTTTTACACATGCCCTGCATGGGGTCTGGGCCGGGGTCTGGCCCAGAGTCATTCCCTCACCATGGGGCCGTGCAGGACTCTTTCAGCGCGGACCTCTGCGTTTGGAGCAATGCGGCGGAGATTAATGCAGGGACTGACGGAAATGTAATACAGTGGTGATGATGATCGGGGGGGGGGGGGGGGGGGTCATCTGCAGGCTTAACACAGCACACAGGAGCAGCGTGAGGTAGGTGTGTGTGTGTGTGTGTGTGTGTGGGGGTCAGTCAACAGTGCCTGGAGAAGAGAGGGATAAGGCTGAGGGGACGGGAAAAAGAAGAGGAAGGAGAGAGATAGATGGAGAGAAAGAGAGAGAGAGAGAGAGTGAAGCGCAAAAGCCTTTATTCCTAAACTTGTCATTAGTGTGACAGATTTAGCGCATGATGATGAGTAGGCTCTGCACTTTAATTGAGGATGTCAGTTTTGCTTCCTATTTTAAACTTCTTTTGTAAAAGATGGAGAAATGCCACAGACTCCTACACAAGCCTGGCCTACGAGAGAGAAAAACAAAGAGAGAGGAGGTGGGATACGTAAAAACAGCTCTATTCCATACATCTGTCCAATCTGAGGTCCACAGACACACACCCATTCTGAGCTTGGCAATAAACAGCCCTAAAGCGGTTTCTAGCGGCTGTACTCCAGAGAGTCCTCCTCATCAGCCAAAACAGCTCATTTTCAACACTGTTGTTTGCCTTGGCTGGATACTTTGATGATACTGTAAACACAGACCGGGTGTTTGAGTCAGTGATTCGCTTGCCCGCACACTTACCATGATTTTAATACAAACAAAGTTTTGAGGGGATGAAACAATGACAGAACACAAAATTAACATTACGCTCTAACCAGCAACAGAATCAAAGCCTGGGAAAAGCTGCAAAGGGCAGTGTAACTGGTGGTGTCACTTGAGATGGCATATTTAGAGCGATAGTGCAATAGCAGAGTAAGTTGACACTGCATTCAAACACACACTGCATAATGCAACAGAGAAACAGTAGTGATCGGTGTGTAGATAGCACTTAGAGAGATGGGATTTTAGGACCTTGATAGGAACACGGAGAGAGAGAGGGGGGCTGATGGAAAACAATGAGGGGTAAGGATGTGTGTGTGTGTGTGTGTGTGTGTGTGTGTGTGTGTGTGTGTGTGTGTGTGTGTGTGTGTGTGTGTGTGTGTGTGTGGAGGGTAGTCAAGCTCCCAACCACTAACTACATCTGCAAGTAGGCTAGCAGATCTACAGGAAGTACAGACAGGCTAGATGAATCAGTGAACCTATAAATATAGTCTCCTGGATCTATGGACTAGCAGACAAGCTGACCTCCCAGATCTGCGTAACGGCTCAGCTGTACCTGGAATCCAGTGAATAGACTCAGTCCTGCGAGGAGAGAGGGTACGCTGCTGATAGAGTGTTCTACCATTTCTCTCCCTCCCCTCCCACCCAACCTGGTACAATCTGTCATGAGAGGCCACCATGGCTATAGTTAACGGCCTAATTACTAGTGAAGGTGTATGATTACATTCACCCAGGGCACAAAAAGAATGCAGGATGGCTAACATTGCTTTCTCGCCTTTTGACAGAAGGGGTTAGTCTGGATAGCTTCTTTAGCTGCAGGAGAGCATGTGTTAATTTACCTGCCAGCACCCATATGTTCCTTTGTGGTTTTGACAGTGTGTAATTTGTGATTTAAATTGG
Organism: Alosa alosa; assembly: GCF_017589495.1. Lineage (NCBI taxonomy): Eukaryota > Metazoa > Chordata > Actinopteri > Clupeiformes > Clupeidae > Alosa > Alosa alosa. Next base: position 19,516,872 of record NC_063204.1, read on the forward strand.
CCTGCATTCATTTGAAGAATAAACGTACACGCTTGGAGATTCTGTTGTGGATTATAAATGGCTCCTTTTAAAACAAGTCAACTCCTTTTCACACTTTATTTTTTTTCCCTTTCCACATCATACACTTCCCCAAGAATGGCAGAAACAGTGAAGGTTCCCATGCCGCATTGAGGACCCAAACATGGATTATATTACAGGGGGGACTCTTACTCTCACTCTTAGTAGTCCCTGCCAATTGCTCATCTCCAGTATTCAGTATTCACACTATACTGACTTTGCACACATTCACTCCTCAGCACTCTCAAACATTTCCCAACTCTGAACTCACACTATACTGACTTTGCACTCATTCACTCCTCAGCACTCATGACCCCCCCACACACTTTGCACAAATAGGCTGACACCAGACATAATTTCACTGCATTTCTTACTTCCAGTAACTATATACATGTGACAATAAACTTCCTTGTATCCTTGTATCCTTGTATTCGTATATATTTGTTTATGTGAAAGAGGTATTTTCCCGCCTTTCCAGTGTGCACACATCCAATAGTTTCCCAGTGAGTAATAAGGAAAGGGGGAATATTTGAGCTGCACTTCAAAGGCTGTTTAACACAGGGCTATCTGCCCTTGGGAGAGCCCCCCTGAGCACTAAAGTGCATTTCCTACATTATCCTGTGAATCCCCTTCAGTCATTACACAGGTCACTGAGGGATATTTCCTTCAATCGTATCTGTGGCATCTGCGGAAGCAGCATGTTGTTCTTGCAGAGGGTGCAACATGCATGTTACACGAGTGTGATGCATTAGGGAGAAATGGTTGTGGGCAACATTTTATACAGTTGATTTTTTTTTGTTTGGTTTGAAATTTGATCAAAAACATATATTTTTTTGTGGACACTTGTGGGCTCCCAAAGGCCACTGTAGGCCGGGTTCACTGAATTGCCAAAGCAGCATTACACATAGTTTCTCCTGAAACTTCTCTGTGTGGCTCAACCTCTGACCAATGAGATGCTAAATTCAAGATAAATTGACAAACTAGTGATGATGGTATATGCAAAGCCATCCAACCTATGTGTGTGTGTGTGTGTGAGAGAGAGATAGAGAGAGAGAGAGAGAGAGAGAGAGAGGGTTGTTTTTAAAAGTTTTGAAACAGTAGCAGCTTGCCTGAAAGGTTTGGCAGTAAGGAGCTGTAAATATATCTCCCCTGTTTGTGTTGTGGGGAGAAAAAGATGAAAATAAATACCTGAAAAAAGTGTGGCGATGTGGTGCTTCCCGTTGTTTTCACACACGAGGAGAGTCCTGTGTGTGGACAGTATATGCCCGGACTCCACCAGGAAGTAGAACAAACGATCTCAGACTCAAAATAAAAGTGGAAATCTGGGAAACATGGAGGGTGGGGTTTCCCGAAGAACGCTCACATTACTTTCACTGCTGCTCATGATTTAAAGTGGAGACTTCAAAGAACATGCAAGACAAGAGGACAGAGAGAGAGAGAGAGAGAGAGAGAGAGAGAGAGAGAGAGAGAGAGAGAGACAGATGCTAAGACGTTTTGTTTTTTTCTTTCAAGCTTTTTCATGCACTGTTACTAACTTGGATATTAGTCCATGAGAGACATGGGAAAGGCTTTTCAGTTTGTGGCGATGACACTTCTCTTAGACCTCTGTGATGTCACCCTCCCTTTGACCTGACACCTGGCCACTGACAGCAGATAAGCTCACCAACAGCTGTGAAGTCAAAGCTGAGGGCCTGTTGAGATTATTGCTGTCCCTTATCAGTGTCAAGGGCAGGCCGGTCTATTACCTAGAGTAGCAAATCTCCCCCTTGTCTCTTTTCCTTCTTGAGCCCTATTTAGCCCTTCATTGTCATGTTACCAATCGCTCAAATATTTAAATCTTACAAAGAAATAATTTTCATTGATTAACTAACCTAAAAAATGTAAAAATGTATTTTCTTGTAAATGACTGCAGTCTCAGTCTGTGACTTTGACTGGTCGTGTGGCTGTAACAAAGGAACTGATGTCATTGTCAGTAACTCCTCGCTCATTGTAAAAGAACCAGCTCAGCAGTTCCGTGAGTCATAGACAGCTGAACGAAGGCCGGCGCATTCTCCAGTCCGAGGGGAAAGAGTACAAACCCAAAAAATACCCACTGAGGGGAAGCTCTGGATGCGCTCCATGCCGTGCCTCTTTTCCGACAGGTGATTGGAGGGTAAAGTGACGCTGCAGGAAATACTGGCATGTGAAATTCCATACACGGAAAATCGGAGTAAATGAAAACTCTCCCACTTCCCATTATGCAAAGTGGCAACAGACCTTCAGCCACAAAGTCTATTCATAGACATTACACTGTAGCACTCATATAATGAGCTTCCATATATATATATTAAAATATATATATATATACAGATAGATAGATAGATAGATCTGCTTACAAATAAAAAGTAAATAAACTATCATATCTCTACAGATAACAATGGTATGTTATACATGGTAATATGGTATAAATTAAGATATATTCACTCTTGTTGTTGACAAAGTGATGACACAAGACCACTACATGTTAATGCTTTTTGTGAAGAACAGAGCGTGTGATGCGGTGTTCCTCCCACCTCCTTTTGATGCTGTTCCCCAAACATGATCAAAGGCTGCACCTCGCTACAAGCTCACAGTAGGGCTCCCCTCTGAGGGCCCAGACAGATATTAATCCTCTCATTTCCCTCCACACTCCTCTTCCAGTATACACAGCGTCAGTCCATCTTTGGACTTTCATGTGGCCAATCAGTTGTTGTGACAAGACTGTTTTGTCCGGTGGTGAAAGGTCAGTTTTTTCCTGACATCTTGTCTCTGTATGGAGAACAACCGCAGTGTAAAAAACCTACATTCACACAACACATTCTTGGTGGGATCGACCACTTTTCACATCCCTTTTAGCCAGTGTTTGCCATAAAGCACAATACATAATGCTTGCTTCTCACAATGTCACATAAACACAGTGCCTGCAGTCCAGGGTGGTCTGCCAGAAAATCCTAAGCACAGTTGGGCAAAGGTCACCTTTTTGTAAATTACACAATCAAAATACGACTGAAGGGGGACTTATGTAACAGTTATCAGAAAAAAGTGCTATGCTTCCACATGGTTTCTAAAACAGATTATATAACACTTTCTAATTGCAGTTAAGCTTTTCTCTCTCTCTGTCTCTTTCTCTCACACACACACACACACACACACACACACACACACACACACACACACACACACACACACACACACACACACACACACTCTCTTTCTCCCTTTCCCTCTGTTCTTTGCTTATCCAATCAGGGGTGAGATCTAATTTGACAAATCAGCCCAGTGCCTGTCGAACGTATGTAATCAGTGCAGGCATGTGAGGCCAGCCTACTTGTCGTGGCCCCCCATAGGTACAGGCAGTCTGCCAGACAGATGAGCGAGCCTGTAAACAGCCTTCATACTCGCTTTGCATCCCTGCACTGTGCCTCCATCTGACATGGAGAACGAGACGTCGCGGTGGCAACGCTCAAGGATTCCCAGCAACTCTTGTTGGGGAGAGGGGTGTGTGTAGGGAGTTGGGGGGGGGTTGGGTGCAGTTGTGCCAATCAGTGGCAGAACTCTGTGTGGTCTCTGCATCTGACTATCTTCCCTATCCTGACGAGGCTGTGACATTCCTGAGAGAGGTTACGCGCAGGTCTCCGTTTTCACGGCCTTGTTTGGGGAATGTGTGGTGTGTACTGAGGCTTCCTGGGAATGCTGTACCACCCCAGTGTTCTCAGGGAAGTACGTATGTCCTGTGGCAGTCGTTGTTTTTTCTGTCATTGTTTTTGTTTGTTTATGATGCTATATATTTTTTTCTTTATAACATGTCTTCATTGATTTCATTTAATTAGTCTTTGTTTTGCTCGGTCTGCACTTTCCTTGGTGTGCCAAATATTTGCAGCCTCCTGAGAAAAGTGAGATAGAAAAAATAAAAAAAAACAATTTTAAAGGAAACTACGTGAAAAAATAAACAACAAAGTCTCATTCACAAAAATGGTACTGACCACCATAGCATGGGGAAGACTCAATGGCAATGTGTAAATGAAAGGTGTTTTTGACTTCCTTGATTTCACTTGTACTCTTCCTTTTGTCTTGTACACGTCTCATTCCACATCCTGTGCCACACACACACACACACACACACACACACACACACACACACACACACACACACACACACACACACACACAAAAACACACACACACATACACACACACCCACACACACACATACAAACTTCCTCAAGAAAAAAAAGAAGCGAAAGGCAGAAAGGGGGGCTTCTCCAACATCATCATGAATGTGCAGTATGTATCCTGAGCCTCCTCTGCAAGCATCTCTATGTTGATCGGGGACAGGGCTCTTTGAAGCCTGGCGCTCCTTGGTGCTCCCTGATGCCTCTCCCTTTGTCTGCCAGGCTCCCCGGGCTGTGGAACTGGGGGCACCGTGAGGGAAGGAGACCCACTTGGCACAGGGGGTGTGGAAAGGGTGGGGATGAAACGCAGCAGTCTGTCGGCTCCCCTGCACTCCCTCCCTCCCTCTTTCCCTCTCTCCCTCCCTCCCTCTATCTCTCTCTCTCTCTCTCTCTCTCTCTTGCTCGCTAGTGCCCCACTGACTGAGTTTTTAATAAATGATGAGGCACAGTATAAATAAAGCACAAGGCTGAGCCACAGCCGAAAGTGCAGCGCGATACCAGGGAAAAGGAGCGTGCGGAGGGCAGAGAGGAGAGGATAAATAAGTAAACACCGACTTGTTTTCACTCATTTTTGGTGTTTCTCTTTCTGTTAAAGTGGTTATGTTATGAAAAGAGGAGCATGTCAGGCTGCACATACTAGTTATACAACTGTGCCATCTTTTTTAATTACTGTGCAGAACTTGAGCATATACTATAGCTATGGGAAAAAGCATTATAGCTCAACTGGTGCCTTATGTATTGTACACTCACACGTGGATGGTGAATTAAAAAAAAAACAACAACAACTTGAAAGTAGTTCTTCTACAAGCTTGTAAAAAAAAAAAAAAAATTAAGGCACCAGAGAAGAAGGATGCTGGACTTGTTTTCCAGAGGAATACGTTTTTTTTGCCTCAGCTTGACTCCCCAGAGCAGAAACGGACTCAGGGAGGCAGGGGACATAACTCTGCAAGATGAACAGCTCCAGATTTGCAAAACAACAAAAGTGACCTTTACAGTCCAGCTTGCAGATGCATCACCTTCACAACATTGTGTTTTATTCCTGGTATCTCCTGCATCACACACAAACAGGTGATAAATCAGAAACACTATCAACCAGCATAAACCACAGAGAGGAGGGAGGGGGTAGGTTAGGTCTTTGGACATTAAATTAGCAGTGTACAGTCAGTGTTGCCACTCTGAAAGGCACTAGCTACATCCACTCTAACCTCCTAGCCTGAGTCCCACAGTGAGTGCAGGTTGTGTAACAAACTCGTAAAACAGGCTCCACACACCACACCACACCACACCACACTACACCCCCACCCCCTCTCTGTAACTGCCCCACTTGTGTTCTGCAGCTGGTCACATTCGCTGGCCTACTTTTCTCATGGGGAAGTTCACAGGTTATCCCTGAGGTGGAAACAAGGTAGCATCTCACATGTTTGCATTCATGGGTAATCTGACCACACACAAACACACACACACACACACACACACACACACAAACACACACCCACACCCACGGTCAATAATGAGACTGTGGTAAATAGGTGTGAAGAACTGTTGGTAAAGTGACCCAAAATACCCAAAATAAGATGATCAGTTTGTGTGTGTTTGTGTGTGTGTGTGTGTGTGTGTGTGTGTGTGTGTGTGTGTGTGTGTGTGTGTGTGTGTGTGTGTGTGTGTGTGTGTGTGTGTGTGTGTCTTTTCTGAACAGTTTATTACTCAGTATTACTGTCAGTGGATCAAGGCTATAGAGACGACCGACCATAGAAGATCAGTCAGAGGATACAGATTTAGAAACTAGAAAAAACCTTTAAGGAACCCTCATGAGACCATAATGAAACGAAAAGCTGAAAAGTAGAATCTCGGGCTGAAGACCCATTACATGCACTCTGTTGCATTTGCATGACTGTTGAAGGCCCTTCACAGCCTTCTTATAGGCTGTAAATGATTAAGCACCTTTGCACAGACTGAGAGCTGGAGCAGGGACTTACTGTAGTAAGGACCTCTGGGAACCCTTTACATTAAAGATCCCTTAATGCATTAGTTAGCCTTGATAAACTAAATAAAATAAATATTAACGTCTGACATATAAAATAAGCTAAGTACATATAACAATGCAATGAGAAAGAAATTCATGTCATTTTAGTAATGTGAGAACAGCAATGCATTAACATCTGGTAGCATGTCGGACTACATTGCCACAATAAATTATGTATTATTAGAACTTTGATAAACTGTTATGACAAAGCTACACTATGCAGACATCAATGGTCTGGTTATGTTAACTGATACAGAGGGCGTTGGCGAGGTCTCAGGTGTTAAAGGTACAAGATAAAAAATATAGACTTCACAACATCAACCTGATTGTAACAGTTCCTGCAGTATTGATGAGATGGTTAGTTTTGTGGCATTTTGACTTCCCATGCTTCTCAGGAAACACACACCACAGACACATACAGATGGCCAGTGTAGATATTCTCATTGGTGGTGTGCCGTGTGCGTGTGTACCGAAACATTTAAGGTAGAGGAATATTCATGTTTCAGTTTCAGCAGCCCTCAAAACTGAAATAAACAAATCACCTCATAGTCTGCTGTTACACTTGGCAACCTAGCCATTGTTAATTCTCTGCTTAACGAGTGTCCATAAACCCCAAACCAACACTAATATGTGACTGAGAAATAAGCTATTAGAGGCCTTTCACACTGTTTGTTTAATAGACGTCTCCATTCAGCCACCATCCCTGTAAAAGCCAGCAGAAGTGAATCACTTGTGTGAAGGGTCCTTGAGTACACTTCCCTCAGCCATGGTGCTCCCTGCGACAGCTCCGCTGCACAAACGTTGAAGTGGTGAGCGACGCCGCTCCTCAGCCAGCATTGTTCTCAGTGTCGGCTAACAGATGGTCGGCATACAGTTAACAGGTGAAACCTCCTCTGCCTCAGCCAAAAAACACCAGCAATCCAGGCTGACTGAAATCTCTCTCTCTCACACACAATCTTCTCTCTCTCCCTCTCTCTCTCTCTCCCCTGGCCAATCTGAAAACACACACAGCAATGCATTGATATGAGCCCCCTCTGTCATCTCTCTCTTTCTCTCCATCTCTTTTTTCCTGGGCAAGTTCACTCAATTTGAAAACACACACAACAGTGAAATCATATAAGGCCCCCTGTCCTCTCTCTCTCTCTCTCTGATGAATATAGTTATTTGTAGTGGATCCATTAGCTGGGGAAAAACAGTCACTGCACTCTCCTTCAAATCAATGGCCGTTTGGGTCCATTGGGGAGGTGGTGGTGAGGGGTGGGTAGCACTTGGCCACCAACAGCCGGGCAGCAATCAGTAAACTACTGCGACTGCAGGCAATAAAAGCTTGCAGCAAGCCAATATTGATCAACTGATTAGCAAAAGGATGCAACGGCACTCAGTTGATTCCCTGTCGTGGTAATGGCCACAAACAAACAGATGTTTTGGACGGGTATGGAGGTCTTAACTAACGAGGACTTAACTGCACCAGTCCCCCACAATTCCTCTCAGATTAGGGTGACAAGGTCACATGACTGCGAGCTGAAGTGGCTGTGAAAGGGGTTATGACCCCTGTGGGATTCCTCCCGGCCAGGTCAACTTGGCAATCCAGACTATTTTCATTTGTTGTTCCCTGTTGGTGGAACGACTTACCAAGAGTTACCAGAGCAGGTGCAGGTCCCTCTCTATCTTCAAAAAGCTCTTGAAGATCCAGCTCTTCCAACAGTTCCTTCACTCCTAACACATATAAGAACTCAACATACTTAACATGCACTAACCATGTACTTCCGAGAGTGCCTCCTCTTCTAACACATCTAACAACTCAACACAGCTAACATGCACTAATCATGCACTTCCCTTCTTCCCTCCTTCTGCCTCATTCCCCTTCTACCACTACCTCCTTCAACTACACTGCAATACTTAAACTTCTGCACTCTCACTCTCTGGCATTGGTATTTATTGGAGTAGTAGTATAGACTGTTACCTAAGGTCTCTTTTGCAATATAGCTTGAATGTTATCCCTCATTTTGTAAGTTACTTCAGGAGGAAAAATGTCTGCTAAACAAATAAATATAAATGTCAAAATAACCATGCAGAGTTAGCGTAAGGCACACTCCCACTGGGAGATCTAGTTGCAAAAGGTTTGTATTGAAAGAACAAGCAGTCAGTGTAGTGAGACTTTCTGCTCCTCTCTTGTACTTTATTATGTAACGCCTCAATCTGCTCCAGCCTGTAAGCAAATACAACAAAAAAAGTGCCACTGAGGCCTGCTTGGAACTTTTCAAACTATTTTGTTCGCTTCCAGGAATGTGTCACAGTGATTTAAAACTATGTGGTTAATACAGTTATTTTTGTTTTCAAGAGGATGACAAATCCACTAAAAGAAATTATTTAAAGCATGACAAGCACTGCTTTGTGCAAACAATGAAATTCCCTGGTGCTTAACAAATAAATGAACGAGACAGTAGGCATTGGTAGCTCGAGCTTATGTGAGGCTTACTTGCACTGAACACAAACATGTCTTCTCGCATAAACGCACTGTGCACTGGATCTCAGGCAAACACTGTTGCTCACAAAGGCCCTAAATATTTGCCATGCCACTGACAGGTTTGTGGGAGCTTGACACTTGACACTACAGCCTTGGGCCAACAAGAGTGAACAAAACCATGCATATGCCACCTCACCGCTAAGAGGAGGCCTTCCAGCACGCCAGTCAGTCCCTTTAAGGCGCTATACTCATGGTTCACCAGGGTGTTGAACTTTGGCCTGGCAGTACAGTGGCTCATGGGCACATGAGTGGGAATGTTCACAAAAAGCCATAATGAGAAATGAATGTCCTCACAACACATTGCTTGGGACTAGGGTTTCTACACTAAACATGATTATTTACTCAAATTCTATTCATAGATTCAATAGTTATATATAATATGACAATGTATTTCTTTATAGATAGGCTGTGATACTGCATTTATAATCACTTGTTTACCATCCATTATATACATCAACACATCTATTAAATAAAACTATCCTAATTTTTGCATTGAGCGTTTTTATAACAACAATCAGCAATGTTTCTGCAATGTGGCACACATATAGTCTGCCAGTTGGAAAAGTGGTTACATTTTTATTTATTTTTCCAGGTTGCCAGTGATGCTCTGTGGGTTCCACTATGAACTGTGTGATGCGTGTGAAATGGAAAATATA